>NC_090733.1:60597027-60604527 GCF_036898095.1 Palaemon carinicauda
AAAGAAGTCAGCAATACTCGATTTTTAAAACACACCCGAAATTCAAAAACAAATGCACAAGTTTTCTTAAACCGCAATTAACTATTTGAAGAGTAGCAATTTTCTAGAATAAAATGATGTTTCCTAAAAAAATTGTGGTTTGCTGACGAAATCGGATACCATATTTTAAGCTATGATTGAAATGAATGGAAACACGGTATATTTTTTTTTGTTTCGTATTTAATTGACACATTAAGAAAACCGATTTTGGTTTCTTCATCTATTAGTAAGTATTGTATAACACAGAGAGAGAAAGAATGAATCAGCTGTTGTAATCGAATGCCATGTTTAGAGAGAGAGAGAGATTTATAATTATACTTTGTACTCAACAAAACCAATCTTTGCAAATCAAATGTATACTGTTTAAAATATGACAAAATATTGCCGACTCATTACCGAAGTTTAGGCTATTCACTGCCGATAAACGACCCCCGTCTACTCGTGAAAACCTTGAACGCCCGAATGGAAAAATAAAGCTTTTATATATACTGTACTAAAAAAATAATGCTTTAATATACCATCATTAATACTACCATTAAAATTATCGAAAGGTTGGAGAAAGATAAAGATTGCCGAGAACGTAACCACAATTCTGTTTACATTTTGTCAGCTGGACTAGCACAGTTGATTTCATTGTTGATGTGGAATTTTATCCTTAAATAGGCTATTTATAATGAAATTATGTTGATAAGATGTAATGTTAATATTGTTGTGTAACATTTATTATAAATCACTGTATTTAGGGCTACCAATATACTTAAAAAGATAATAGATTTGATACAGTTTGTAGTGCTTGACTAGTAGACTTTGAACAGCTTCGCAGATACAGAAAATTTATTTGTGAAAAATAGCTGTCGCATTAAAGGGGAATCGTATAATTCGAACACGTATAATTAAGGACCCTACTGTATATATATATATATACTGTATATATATATGTGTATATATATATATATATATATATATATATATATATATATGTATGTATGTATGTGTATATATATATATATATATATATATATATATTATATATATATGTATATATATATATATATATGTATATATATATATAAGTATATATATATATATATATATATATATATATATATATATATATATATATATATATATATATATAGTATATATATATATAATATCTATATATATATATATTTATATATATATATATATATATATATAAGTATATATGTATATATATATATATGTATGTATATAAGTGTGTGTATATATATATATATATATATATATATATATATATATATATATATATATATATATATATATATATATATATATATATATTATATATATATACACAGTATATATATATATATATATATATATATATATATATATATATATGTATATTTATATATATATATTATATATATATACACAGTATATATGTGTATATATATATATATATATATATATATATATATATATATGTATATGTATATATACATACATATATATATACATATGTATATAAATATATATACATATTTATACATATATACTTATATATACATATATATATATATATACATATATATATATATATACATAAATATATATATATATATATATATATATATATATATATATATATATAAATACTTATATACATATACATATATATACATATATACTTATATATATATATATATATATACATGTATATATATACATATATATATATATATATATATATATATATATATATATATATACACATATATATATACTGTATATCTATATATATATATATATATATATATATATATATATATATATATACATATATATATATAAGGGATTTTGACGTAGGAAAAATCTATTTCTGGGCAAGATACCTGTGCCGCCCAGTGAAATGCTGATTTTACATCATTTCTAAGGTAATAACTGCTATGAATTTACCAGAGAAAAATTTGTATAGGAATGCTAGGTTGAACCCAGCTCGCTCACCTTAATAATGTGTCGGTATAATACTGGGGCGTGAATTAATCACAACCAGAGGCCTCGCACCATTTAGATATCTCCTGTCAATATCCCCGAACAGCGAGGTGCCGTTCAACATCCTACTACTACTAGCAATCCCACGCCAGTGACGTCACTCCTTATAGCACCCCAGATTGGGGCCCAATTAGGGAGGGACGGGTGGGTTCACTGGGCGGCACGGGTCTCTCACCCAGAAATAGATTTTTCCTACGTCAAAATCCCTTTTCTGGGCTCCGACCCGTGCCGCCCAGTGAAATCGTACCAGAGAATGGGGACCCAATTTGGCTAACTACCTGAAGGGAATAACACAAAAATAACATAGCTGATGAGTTTTAATATAAAAAAAGAGGGATGTGGAAACACGTAAAAATAGATCAACATGTATATGACAGTGATAAATAGACATGGTAAACTATCAATAATGAAACCCGTAGGTAAAATTCAACAGATATGAATAGTGGTAATCCAGCTTGGTAATCAAAAATGCAAAGGTAAAAATTCAATCATAGATATGAATATGAGCATGGTACAAAATCCCATCAGGGGATGATAGAGAGAACCAAGCAAAAGTAAATCCATAACAAAGAATTAACATAACAAAATAAAATCAGCTCGGGGATTTCAAGAAAAAGTGAAATAAAAACAATTCGTGAAATTGATCAATTGAATAATAAAATAATACACCATAAGGGTGTATGGTAAACAAAACAGGTAGGAACAACAGGTAAGCCAGGCAGGAGGGAAAGAGGACAGAGCAAGAGGTTGTGATTAGGACTCGGTACCTTCAGGAGGAACTATATTCCCTGCAGCTACTGTGGCAAATCTAAGAGCTTCTAAGGGTTTTAGGTAATGGTGCTTGAAAACTTTAGGGGACTTCCAACCCGTATATTTTGAGAGCTCATCAAATTTCATATGGTGGAAAAAATTAATTGAAGTAGCCACAACTCGAATATCATGGACATGTGAGAATGATTCAGGATTAGCTTGTTTAATAAAATAAAGAATTTGTTGCCTGATTCCCTTAAGGGTAATAGTTCCTCCGTGTTCTCTAATAAATAAGGGCCCTGTGGTTGTAGTGGAAGTTCTACTCAAGTAGGATTTCAGGGTGGTAACTAGACACAGGGATGGATCCCAAGGAAGTGGAACAATCTTCCAGGGAGACCACCTGTTTTGGGGGTCCTCATTTTTAGCCAGGAAAACTTTGTTAGGGGAGAGAAGGATCTCACCCAAAGAGAGAAACTCTATATGACCTGGGTCTCTAGATAAGGCTGACAATTCTAAGATTCTGGAGCCAGAGGCGAGGCTCCAAAGAAAAAGTGACTTTTCTTAATAATGCCATATAGTTACAGGATTCATTTGGGGTGTCAGAGGCTAGCTTAAGAACATCGTTCAAAAACCAGGAAACTGCGCTAGGGCGAGTTGAAGGTTTTAGTCTGGCACAAGCTCTCGGAATGGATGAGAAATATGAATCCGTTAAATCAATGTCAAAACCAATATGGAAGATCTTTTTCAAGGCTGACTTGATTATAGTAATTGTATTGGCTGCCAGGCCTGATTCGAAGAGAGTTCTGAAGAATGTCACAGTTAGGTTCATTGTCATTTTCTCAACTTGGGAATCTTTCAAAAACTTAGCTAATTTCTTGACAGCCGAGTCATATTGACGGAGAGTAGATTCCCTTTTGTCAGATTCCAGGAAAATAGTATTCAAAGGATCGATGTTTGCACCTCGTTGGGCTGCGAACTTCATGAAATCCATAAAGCTAGGGCATTCAGAATCCTTGAGGAAGCGAACACATTGCGAGTTTGTACTGTCTGTGTTAGCACCGGATTGGGAATCCGCGGGGGGCGGAAACCTAGTTCTAGCAACAAGGGGAACCAATTGCTCTTGGGCCAGTTGGGGGCTACGAGAGCCACTCGACCTTTGAAAGATCTGAGTTTGTGCAGAACTTTCAGCAGGAGATTCACCAGAGGAAACAGATAAATCGTCTTTCAGGTATTCCAATCTAGAATCATAGAGTCCGTGGCATAAGCCTGAGGGTCCAGGTTGGGGGCTACGTAACAATCTAGTTTGCGATTGGATTCCGTTGCAAACAGATCCACCTGGAGACCCGGGACTTGAGATAGTATCCACTGGAAAGATCGTTTGTCTAGTGACCATTCCGACTCTAGCGGAGTCATCCGGGAAAGTGAGTCCGCTACCACATTCCGGACTCCTACTAGATGGACTGCTGACAGGTGCGACTTGTACAATGCCGCCATGGAGAAAATCTTCAACATGATGTGGTTTATTGGGGCTGATCTGGAGCCGCCTCTGTTGAGGCAGTGTACTATGACTGCACTGTCGAGAACCAGTCTGATATGGAGATTCCTGGCTGGATTGAGATGTTTTAAAGTGAGGAAGACTGCCATGGCCTCTAGGACGTTGATATGCATTTGTTGGAAGACCGGTGACCATAACCCTTGGACTTTCTTGTGCTGGGAGTAACCTCCCCACCCTGTTAAGGAGCCGTCTGTGTGAACGACGAATCCCGGGACCGGATGTTGTAAGGGAACCGACTTGGAAAGATTCTTGATCTTCGTCCAAGGCTGCAGACATTTTCTCAGGATTGGGGGAAGGCGAGCACGTTTGTCTCGGTGTTTTGCGGTTGCTCTGGAGCGCCACACACTGTTTATGTCCTTGAGTTTGGACCTTAGGACCATGTCAGTCACTGAGGCGAACTGTAAGGAACCTAGGATCCTCTCTTGGTTCCTTCTGGAGGTCAACTTTTCCCAGAGAAATTGTTTTGTATTCCTCGCTATCTCCTTCCTTTTGGCTTTGGGGAGGCATAGCGTATGGGAGCACAGGTCCCATTGTATTCCCAGTCACTGAAACTTGGTTTCCGGAACCAGGCGGGATTTCTCGAGGGTGACCTGGAATCCCAGTTGTCGAAGGAAGGTGAGGACTTTGTTCATTGCTATGCGGCAAGTCTGGACATTGTCTGACCAGATTAGCCAATCGTCTAGATAGGCCACTACCTGTATCCCCTTAGTTTGAAGCTCTTGAATTACTATCTTTGCTAGTTTGGTGAAGATTCTGGGTGCTATGTTGAGCCCGAATGGCATCACTTTGAATGCATAGGCTTGTTTGCCTAGCTTGAAGCCCAGAAAAGGACGAAAATGCCTTGCCATTGGAATGTGATAGTAGGCATCTGTAAGATCGATGGAGGTGGTGACGGCCCCACGGGGAAGTAAGGTCCGCACCTGCGAGACAGTAAGCATATGGAATTTTTCGCAACGAATGAAGGAATTTAAACGAGACAGGTCCAGGATTACTCTTCGTTTGTCTGAGCCTTTCTTTGGCACGCTGAACAAGGGTCCTTGAAACCTTAAGCGACGTATGCTTTGGATTGCATTCTTTAGTAGCAGATCTTTTGTGAAGGAACGTAGTTCTTCCATTGGTAGTTGGTAAAAGCTGTTCGGTGGAGGAGGTCCCTGTATCCAGCTCCACCCTAGGCCTTTTGAGATGATGCTGGAAGCCCAATTGTTGAACTTCCAATGGTCCCGAAATATGTACAATCTCCCTCCTACCTGCAGTTTCTCAATGGTTGGAGGATGATTTGCCGCCTCTGCTTCCACGGGAAGACTTGCCTCGGTGGTAACCCCTTCCGCCACCTCGGGCACGAAAGGGACCCCTGGAACCCCTGTGACGCTGGTAGCCACGGAAAGAGCCCTGAGACTCATAAGTGGGGTTAAAGGCGGGGGAGAAGGAAGTCGAGGCAATCTGAGACTGAGGGACCAGGACGTATTGTTCTTGTTGTTGGCCCTTTTGAGGTAGAAGGCTGGGGACCTTGAGGAGCGATTGGACTGAGACCGGTTGAACCCTGAATTGGGAAGATTGGAAGGGCCTCAATCTCTTCCTACCTCGAATTGGGGTACTAGTAGGCTCATATTTCCTCTTTGAAACCAGACCCCACCTAACCTTGAGGTTTTGGTTGGCTCTAGCTGCCTCGCTAAGGACCGAGTTAACTAAATCCTTTTGAAAAAGATCCGGGCCCCAGACTGGAGCTTTGATGAGCCTATTTCGTTCGTGCCTAATCGTGGCTTTGGATAGGACGTGTCGTCGACAACGGGTCCTGGCGTTTGCAAAATCATAGGCGTCAGCCATAAAGTTTTGCAGTAGTGACTTAGTGAGGACCTTAAGGAGGTCCTCCTCGTTGTAAGTGGCGACGGTCAATTCGGAAAGGGCAACCGAATTAAGGGATCTGCTGAATCTACACCTCGACTCATATTCCTATTTAATAAGAGACTCCGGGAGTTTGGGAAGACGTTCGCTGAACTGCGTCGAGGCACAAGTCCAGGCTCAACTTACCTACCGAGAAGGTAGCTGGGGCGTTCCGCCAACATTCATTGTCTCCCGGAAAGAGAAGAGAGGTTAAGTCGGTCTCTCTGAGTTGAGGTAAAGGCTTCTCATCCTTGATAGCCTGAAAGACCGACTCTATGATCTTGGTCGCACATGGGGTAGGGGTCTGGTCGTCGACCACAAACATAGTATACGAACTTTTGTAGGCCGTAATCATTGTGTTCAAGCAGTCCCACTCATTGAACACGCAGACCAAGACAGACTGTGCCTGTTCTTTAGGAAAAATAACAGTTTCCTTTGGGACCTTATCTAATCGAATCAGAGCCTCTTCCGTGAGGCGAGCGTAGCCTGGGAAGGGGAATTCAAGACCCGGCGGGTAGAATTCATAATCCGAAAGAGGCTGGGTCCCGAATCGAAACCTTCAATTGACAGCATACCCTCCGAGAATAGGGCATGCAATGCTAACCTCCAAGGGTTATTCTTATTGAAAGGAGGAAGCTTGGAGGCATCGGGGATGGGGTATTGCTGTTGTGGCGGTGGCAGCCCCGAGCACATGAGTCCCTGAACTAGGCTCTTCACAGAAGCTATCCTCTCTTGCGATTGCTGCGTATGAGACGAGAGCATCGACTCAAAACGAGTAAACAGTTTCTCTGAGATCAGTCCCGGTTGTCCCTGGAAAACCTTGAAAAGAAGAGGTTCTGAAGTAGAACGGAAAGCCGGGCTAGGGAGAGGAATCTTAACCCGGGAACCACCTGACTCGCCTACGTCCCTACCTGCGTCGGGTTCATCCAGAGCCATAGGTTCCACATCGAGGTTGAGGGTAGCGACGTCTTCAGTTAGGGTGCTGCCCGTCTCTTCTTGGTCCGGGGCCAGAAGAAGAGATTCGATCCTCTCGATGATAGGGTCCGCCAACTCTTTGGGGACCGCAGCTGAAGTTTTAGCATGGGGGGTAGAGGCGGGAACACCAATTCTCAGAGAGGATATAAGGCTGTTTGGCCTTCACGTTGCGGGCGAACCCGGCAATCCAGATCTTGAGGGTAGCCTGAGCTGTGTCTTTTTCAAGTTGGGTGCTCTGAAAGAGAACAGACTATTAGCGAGGG
>NC_090733.1:60612027-60669527 GCF_036898095.1 Palaemon carinicauda
CTGGTCGAAGGGCCTGACAGTTGCTAGTAGAAAGGCTACCTCCCAAATAACAGTAACCTCTCATTCCCTGAGAGCAGACTCCTCTTCTAGATCTCTTCCACTTCCTTTTATACTACAAAGGAAGTACTGTACAGTCATACCTCTCTTCATGAAAGAATCTGCATACGAAATTTTCACGCTGTGAAACGAGATGCAGAGATTTCTCTTGACTCACATTGCAAAAACTGCTTCATGATAAGAAAAGAGATTTACCAGCCAGTCCGAGAATAAAAGTAACCCATTTAAAAATATGAGCTCAGTTGAAGAAAACGGGTTGTTAACATTATAGGAAATTTCTCTCTATAGTAGAGAGGTAACTATAAAAGTACAGTACATATGGTACTGTATATTTGTATATTTACTGTATTGTATTGTATGTATTGTATCATTTTCTATTAATTATTGCATTATGTTCTAAGAACTACTTAATTTACAGGTATTAACTATATGTTGTAGCTTTATTATAAAATTTAGTGTAGTGTTTTTGTAGTTTGGAACGAATTAGACAATTTACATGTAAAATGTGACTCATAACTCAAAACTTTCACGAAAGGAAAGCCACTCCTGAATGAATTGATTTCGTATTTTGAAACATTACAGTATCATGTGATTGAGAACGAGCCTCACTCAACCTTGTCTCTCGACCCCTCAGTCGAACAACTGACTTCGGGAGAGCTTCCCTCTCGGCGTCTAAGCTCATGAACATAGAACAGGTGCCGAAAGCAGAGATTATGCGTTTGAGTAATTCAATGCTCGTAGGGTCCTCACTCTTTGTTCCAGAGGAAGTAGAGGGCCCACCTGATAGGTGGAGGAAGTCTTCCAATGATTCTCTCCTTCACAGGGCCTTGACTTCCCAGACTTACAGTAGGACTCCTCTACCAACCAGGATTCAGCAAAATGCCTCTGCCCAATCGATTTCTAAGTCTTCAGGACTTCGTATAATGTCTAAATGAGTTTTTCAAGCCATAGATCAGAAAAGTTCCAAATTTTTCAGAGGGAAGAAAAGAGGTAGAGGTAGTGGCCATGACAGCCGCTTCCTTTAGGGAGGGCAATCCCCCCAACCAACCACCAGTGGGAGGATGCCTGCTGTGCCTCTGGCAGAAGGGGCAGCATCATGGGGCCAATTCCTGGACAGTCGCTGTGATTGGCTTCGGTTATCACATCCCATCCACTCAATCTCTCCCTCCTCTAACTCGAAATCCAATTCTGTTAAGCTCCTATTTGAAGGGGTCCGTAAAGGAGCTGACCCTTCGGACTAAAGTCCAGACCATACTGCAGAAAGGCGCTTTCCAAGAGGTCCTCGATGGGTCTCCAGGCTTCTGCAGTCGACTCTTTCTTATGAAAAAGACATCTGGTGGCTGGAGACCAGTCATAGATCTCTCACGTGAACAAGTTTGTCCAACAAACTCCTTTCAGGATGGAGACGTCAGACATGGTTATTCAGTCTGTAGGACCATGGGAGTTCATGTGTACATTAGGCCTAGATCTCCAAGATGCATAATTCCAGATCCCAATCCATCTGTCTTCAAGGAATATCTCCGGTTCATACACGAGAACGTACACTACCAGTTCAAAGTTCTCTGTTTCGGTCTCGCAACAGCACTTCATGTTTTCACCAAGGTGTTCATCCTTTTGTCATCTTGGTCTCACAGGAATGACATTCGTCTTCTACGTTATCTCAATGATTGGCTTACTCTCGCAGACTCGAAGATGACCCCTCTCCTCCATTGAGACAAGCTTCTGGAGTTTTGTCAGGATCTGAGGATCTTGATAAATCTGTGGAACTCTTCTCTGCTGTCTTCTCAGAGACAATTTATCTAGATATGTTTATAGACACCAACCTCCAGAAAGTCTTCCCTTTAGACATCAAAGTTCTCAGGCTGAAAGAAGCGTCAAAACCCTTTCTCAGGGAGGAGGTTCTCGATGTTGGTTGAGCCTCCTAGGCCACCTAACCTCCCTGATCCGTCTAGTTCCCAACGGCTGCCTCAGGATCAGATCCCAGCAATGGCAGCTAAAATCGTCATGGAACCACAACTTGTATTCCCAGGGCAGTCTAGTCCAAGTAACACAGGAACACATGGCAGATCTACAATGGTAGGTGACAAAGGAAAACTTCCACAAAAGCCAAGATCTTCTTGTCCTTCCTCCGGACTTATTGCTTATCACATTCACATCAAAGGAAGGCTGGGGTGCTCACTTACTGCAGCGCACAGTCTCGGGCATATGGTACGAGTCCAAAAGGTACCAGCGCATAAATCTCTTGGAGATGAGAGCAGCCATTCTAGCTCTACAGCAGTTCCTTCATTTGCTGGCGGGTCACTCTGTGGTGTTCATAAGCGACACCACCACAGTAGGGGCTTACATAAACAAACAAGGAGGTACCTTTTCACTACCCTTATGCCATCTTGCAGTAAAGATTCTATGATGGTCAGAAGATCATTCGGTGTCCCTATCAGCTCGTTTCATTCAGGGCAAGAGGAATGTGCTAGCAGACAACCTGAGCAGAGCGACTGAGATAGTGGTGTCCAAATTGTCTTTGAATCCTCTGATAACCAAGAAGTCCTGACTTTGTGGGGTTCCATGACAATGGACCTGTTCGCAATGTCCCTGAACTTGAGGGTCTATTGCAAAATGCATTCCAACAACAGTGGAACAACATTTACGTATGTGCCTTTCCCCTGTTATGTCTGATGAGGAGATTGATCTTGAGAATCAGGGCATCCAACAACCTAATGACTACCCTCAAAGCTCTGCTTTGGTATCAGGCATAGTGGTTCCCTTACCTTAAGCATCTTCTAGTAGATCTCCCAAGAGAACTACCCCTACAACCCGATCTACTCAAACAACCACCTGCGAACATCTTTCACAGCATGGTTCCGCCTCTGCGGTTTCACGCATGGAGATTATCCAGGATCTCCTCTCTCAGAGAGGATTTTCGCAACAGGTTGGGAAACGAATGTCTGAGACAGTCCTCTGCCTTGGTATACCAGGAGAAATGGAAGGTCTTTTTTGGTTGGTGTTGTGGAAGGGATATCTTTCCCCTCACTGCCAGTATTCCTGTAATAGTGAGTTTCTTATTCATCTTCGGGAGAAAAAGTCCTTTTGGTCTCGGCAGTGAAATGCTATCACTTAGCTTTAAACCTAGCATTTAGATTGAATGGACTAGACCTTTCCTCTTCGTTGGAACTTTCCTTACTCATATGAAGTTATGAGATCTCTTGCCCCCATTCGGAGATAGACTTCCTTGGAATGTGGTTTGCATCTTGAGGTCCTTGAAAGGACCTCCCTACAAATCATTACACTATGCAACAGACCATAATGTCACTCTGAAGACAGCGTTCCTACTCACTTTATCGTCGGCTTCGTCCCCAAGTTCATTGGTCTGTAGATTCGGGCCCTTTCAGATCAATTGTCACTTTGCAAAGGAGTTTGAGGTACTACTTTGAACATGCAGCAGAAACCCGACGACGACTAACATCTTTGTTTGTTAGTTCTGGTTAAACTAAAAGGAGGATCACAGAAAACTCCGTTTCAGCTTGGATACGCCAAGTCATTAACCGGGCTATCATTCCTGAAAATCCTCCGGCTCAAAAACCTAGAGCTTCTGATGTCAGTGGTATCAGTACGTCCCTGGCATTCAAACACAACTCTGTGTTGCAAGTTTTATAAGCTGCTGTTTAGAAGTGTCAAACTAGCTTCACAGCACACTATCTATAAGACGTGACCCACAGGAGAGACTATACGGTTTCTATTGGTCCTGTGGAGGCTGCACAACAAGTGGTTTCAAGTACCTTGGGTTCCTTGTTGGACAAGTAGAAGTTGCTTGAAGGCATTGGTTACCCGGATTAATTCTGGGATGAATGAAGTATGTCTGGCTTTTTCCTTTCTTCATCTTCTCCTCTTTTGGGGTACAGGGCCATGGATCCCTCTGCAAGCTGGCTTCAACCTATGCAGGTAGTAACCATTTCCCTTGCGTAACCTAGCATACTTTATATCGATGTACTCGCACACATCCCCAATGGCTCCCGGTGGTAAGCATTGGAAAAAGTCTATTTTTATGTGTATGGTTCCTATTAAGAACATTTTTACCTAGACGTTCATATGCTATATCTCGCATCCAGTTTTGCACAGGTCACCATCATTTTCACTTTCGTAGTGATAAGTGAGGTGGCAAGGTTTCCCTTGATTACAGTCAAATACTGCACTAGGCAAACCGGGGTCAATGACTATGACAGTAGTTGGACTTATCCACCCACCTAAGGGCAAGTCATCCTTAACAGATAATGTAAGGTTTGTTAGTGTGGTGAACAAATGACAAATTCCTAGATCATTTTTATTTTTCCCTAACTAATACAAACTTGGAAATATTTTTTTTATAAATTGTCCCACCATCACCTATCCCCCAATAAGTCTTGCCTGCTAAAGAAAAAGTGACTAGATATATATATATATATATATATATATATATATATATATATATATATATATATATATATAGATATATATAGATATATATAGATATAGATATATAGATATATAGATATATAGATATATAGATATATATATATATATATACATATATATACAGTGATACCTCGGTAGTCGAACGACTCTATACTCGAACAATTCGGAGTTCGACCAAAATTTTCGAGAAATTTTTGCTGCGGTGCTCGACCAAAAATTCGGTACTCGACCAGCCGAACACGTGACGACCGCATGGGCTTTGTGATGATCGCGCCATCTCGGCCACTCTCGCTTGTTCGGGAAGCATCAGTTCTCTCGAGAGCGTCACTCAGACAACGCGCGATCAGCATTCGTTGTGATTTAGTGATTTTCAGTGCTTTTAATTGCTTTTTTAGCTTTCATAATGAGTCCCAAGAAAGTAATGAGTGTTAAGGGGAAGGAGAAGAGGAAAACAGTGCGAACAACGATCGAGTTGAAGAAGGAAATTATAGCGAAATATGAGAATGGTGTACGAGTGTCCGATTTAGCGGTAGAATACGGAATGGCGAAGTCGACCATTTCTACGTTTTTAAAGCATAAAGAAATGATTAAGAAGGCGAATGTTGCAACGGGAGTTACGGCGGTAACTAAGCAAAGGCCACAAGTGATTGAGGAGATGGAAAAGTTGCTTTTAATATTTATTAAAGAAAAACAGTTGGCCGGGGAAAGTGTTAGTGAAGCGTTCATTTGTGAAAAAGCGTTGCATATCTATGAAGAATTAGTGAAGAAAAGTCCGAGTACCAGTGAAAGTGATTCATTTACATTTAAAGCGAGCAGGGGTTGGTTTGAAAAGTTTCGTAATAGAACAGGTATTCATCGTGTTACTAGGCATGGGGAGGCAGCTAGTTCGGATCAAATTGCAGCCGATAAATACGTGGGGGAATTCGATCGGTACATAAATGAACAAAATTTGATCGCACAACAAGTCTTTAATTGTGATGAGACTGGGTTATTTTGGAAGAAAATGCCAGCCAATACGTACATTACCAAGGACGAGACGAAGATGCCAGGTCACAAGCCAATGAAAGATAGGCTAACATTGTTGCTGTGTGCAAATGCAAGTGGCGATTGCAAGATCAAACCCTTGTTAGTGTACCACTCGGACAACCCCCGGGTGTTCAAACGAAATAATATTTGTAAAAGTGCACTACCAGTTATGTGGCGCTCGAACACTAAATCTTGGGTCACAAGACAATTCTTTACTGAGTGGATAAACGAAGTGTTTGCCCCCCAGGTTAAGGCTTACCTCATTGAAAAGAGCTTGCCAATGAAATGTCTTCTGGTTATGGACAATGCTCCTGCACATCCTCCAGGTCTCGAGGATGACTTGAAAGAAGAATACAGCTTTATCAAAATCAAATTCTTGCCCCCCAATACTACTCCCATACTCCAGCCCATGGACCAACAGGTCATTTCAAACTTCAAAAAACTCTATACCAAGGCCCTTTTCAGAAAGTGTTTTGAAGTGACCAGTGACACGAAGTTGACCCTAAAGGAATTCTGGAAGGAACACTTCAGCATCCTCAACTCTGTTAACATGATTGACCAAGCTTGGCGAGGTGTGACCTATAGGACATTGAACTCTGCCTGGCGTAAGCTGTGGCCATCATGTGTCACAGAGAGGGAGTTTGAAGGTTTCCAACCAGAGGCGGGTCCAAGCACTGCTACCCCTGTAATTTCTGATGACACTGATGTCGTTGAGGAAATTGTTGTCATGGGCAGGAGTTTGGGGCTTGAGGTCGACAAGGATGATATTGATGAGCTTGTAGAAAGCCATTCTACCGAGTTGACTGTGGAGGAATTGTTGCACCTGCAACAACAACAGCAGCAGGATCTGATTGTGGAGCAGGAATCTTCAGAAGAGGATGAGGTAAGGGAGGATGTTCCAAGTTCTCTCATCAATGAAATTTGTTCCAAGTGGGCAGATGTGCAGGCTTTTGCTGAAAAATACCACCCAGAAATTGCAGTAGCAAACCGGGCAGTGCATATGTTTAATGATAGTGTCATGTATCATTTTCGAAGAATACTGCAGAGGAGGAAGAAACAATTAACAATAGACCAGTTTTTCACAAAAGAAAAGAAAGCTGCTACATCAAAGCCTGTTTCTCCTCCAAAGAAGAGACAAAGAAGAGAAGAAACCCCTGAAATAGATCTGCCCACCCTTTCATTGGAGAGAGAAACAACTCCTGAAGGAGAACTACCCCGCCACATCATGGAAGGGGACTCTCCTTCCAAGCAGTAACCTCCCCCTTCCATCCTCTCCACATCCATCCCTGTATGCCATCGAACCGCTGCTCAAAGGTATGTTCACTACAGTACAGAAAATGGTTTAAAATTGTTTTATTTTAGTACAGTAAATGGTTTAAAATTGTTTTATAGGATTTTCTGACCAATTTCATACACATTTAGATAATTATTGTTGTTTAGGTACACGTTTTATTAATATTTTGGGCCTGTTCGAGTGCTTGGGAACGGAATAGAATATATACCATTATTTCTTATGGGGAAAAAAAATTCGGTACTCGAACAAATCGGAGGTCGAACACGGATCTCGAACGGATTATGGTCGAGTACCGAGGTATCACTGTATATATATATATATATATATATATATATATATATATATATATATATATATATATATATATAGGCAGTTAGTACTACTAGCCACCCCTTACCCAGCATCTGGGTAGTGTTGCCACCTCACACCAAAAGTCTAATTGGCTACTTTCCACCTTTGGCGAAAAAATATCCATGATAAATAACTCTAGGTTTGTATTAGTAGGGGAATAATACAAATTTTCTATGAATTTGTCATTCTTTTTTAGACAAACAACTTTCTGAAACATATGTCGACACCAAACAATAACTGGAGAAAAGTAAATGTATTTCTGCGGTTATCTTGAAAACTATCTGCAGGACAGTCTGTCTGAAGAGAAACTACCTTATATTTTTGGACACCACAAAGACATTGTCTATTCATCATAAACATAGACTAACATGCCCAAGTACCGTATTTAGATGTGGCAAGGCATGGATAACGTGGATGGAAACGCAGAGTTTGTGTCATCATGGAGAGAATGATGTAGCCAATAGACTTTAAATTGTTGTGGAAAGGGATGCGGTTCCAGATGAACTGAATTCAGGGACTACCGTAGTCTTCAGATATGAAACTTCTGAGGGAGTGAGTAGGCTTCATGTCTTAATCTATATTGCACAAATGAGATCAGTTTTGAAAGTACTGCATCAACACTTGCAACCTTGGAAGCTTGAGCTACATTGGCGAAAGAAGAAAAACGACATGGATAGGAGTTCAGAAACTGTTTCATTGTAATGGAAATGCAGGAGCATTGAGGCCACAGTTTGTCGTCAGGTTTGGCAGAAGTAGGTCTACTAAGGGTTGTTAAAACTCTGTGGTAATTGGCAAATATGTCTTGAAGAGAGGGATAATTATGCAAAAAAAGGAATGAATTCCCTTTTGACTTAAACTGGCAACTTATTAAATCTTATATGGTTGATTAGGATATGTCTGGCAGTGTTGACTTGCAACCAGTCTATTTCACGTGCTCTTAGCTCATGTAAATAAGATCTTATTTTATTTTGAAAAAAAAAACCTTTATATAAGAATACTCTGGGTCAAAAAATAAACTTGGGCTGGCTTTAAGTATGTTTTTAAAATTGTCATCAACTATAAATTCTTTGTCTAAGAATTCCTTTACCAACATTTCTTTAACACCTTGTAATTGGCATCATTGATGGACACATAATACCCAATTAAGTAAGCTAACTTATTAGCATCAGTCAAATTTTTCTTGAAACCTATGACATTGTTGAATTGATTAATAAGTGCTAAAGGCAAACTTATCTTTCCCCCTTCCGGTAAACGTGGCACATCCTAATGGCTGTGGTTTACTCTCCGTCATATTATTTGGCTCACTATCTTCAATAAAACCTCAGAAGTCACAATGTCAGCATCATTTACTCTAAAGGAATCTAGTTCTACCTTTACTTGCAACAAATAGTAATAGTTATATCCTCTAATTCATTTGCATTTCAGCTTTCATCTACATTTTAAACTCCATTTTTTTTCAACCTCCTTTACCTGTGCGAGTTCTACTCCTATATTGTTTAGTATTTTTTTTTAACAAGCGATGAAGTGACTTTCCAAGTCTATTTCTTTCAACTTCTTTATACAAATGGTTATTTTCCTTTTATGGGTACCTCTGGCTTTCTTAAAAAGTAACCAACCACTCCAAAATTTTTGTCTCACCTGTTTTGAACATCATGACAAGAATTGACTTTAATATAATATTTAAAATACCGTATTTCCCGTGTCATAAGACACACCTTTTTTCACGAAAAATGTACCTCAAAATCACACTGCGTCCTTACACTAGGAAAAAGTTGTATAGGGGAGTTTGACACCCGTCAAACACATTCTATTGACATACAAGCACTCAAACTCACGAGAGATAGAATATAAACCTAAAATTATCATTCATATAGTATATATTCATTCATTTTTATATTGCACTTCATTTAATGAAGTACAGTAGCAAATTATTAGTTTATTTTGGTAATCAGCTGATGACTCGGTAACACCCTTCCACAAGTAAACATGCCAACTAGTGGTCTCTTAGCAGATGACACTATGACATAGTTGTTTATTCAGTATATATAAAATTTTATCATATTTTGTTGATATTTTATAATAAAAAAATATATTGATAATGACTGTTGTCTGAGTTCCGAAATAATACAAACAGACAGTTGCTAAATACATCCTTGGAAAAAAACTTGTTAGTTGAGTGCAGTATTACCAAGTTAGCAAAAAAGTAACTAGACCCAGAATCATATAAACAGTAGTGAAAGTATTCCACCTAAAAGAATTTATAGAATATAATCAATAACCACATTTTGTGTGAAAATTTATAGGGTATATGAGGAATTTTGGAACTATTATTAGAATTTTACATCTTTACCAAAATTTTATAGAGAACCTTTGGAAACACTGCTTTCATGTAAACAACACTTGAAACACCAAGCACTTTGAGTAAACGTGTATTTTTGGTGGAAACTACGACTGGTTTAGTTGTTTCTTATAACAATATGTAATGGAATTGGGATAATCAGCATATAGCTAATAAATATTAACTTGAACATTTCATAATACACCCAAAATAAGAAGTTACTGTGCCAGACAATAATCACGCTTGAGTCGCTGACCATGAATTTCTGCTAAGAAGTTTTTAATCATCAATTTTTTTTTTCTAAAACTGCCTTGCTAATTTAAGGGTGCGTCTTACCACTTGTAGCGTCTTATCACACGGGAAATACGGTAATTGTAAAACAAAAACAAAAAATCAATTTCACTGGCTAAAAACCAGCACCACCATATCATATCCTAAAATTTAGCTTGTACCCTTCTAATTCACAAATGGGTAAATACAAATAAAGCCAGCCAGCCAGTAAGCGAAGACAACATCATCGATAACAAAATATACTGGTGAGGAGGGAATTATGAGGCAATTAATAATATACTAGTACTATTTACTATTACAATTATTACTGTTGCAGTTCTCACTTCTTGAAAAAATGTTGCAATTCAATATACATACATATACAGTACCAAGGCATTTCCCCCAATTTTGGGTTGTAGTCGACATCAAACAAATGAAACAAAAAAGGGGACTTCTCCTCTCTACGTTCCTCCCAGCCTGACAAGGGACTCAACCGAGTTTGGCTGGTACTGCTAGGGTGCCACAGCCAACCTTCCCCCGTTATCCACCACAGATGAAGCTTCATAACGCTAAATCCCCTACTGCTGCTACCTCCGTGGTCAACCAAGGCACTGGAGGAAGCAGCAGGGCCTACCGGAACTGTGTCACAATCGCTCGCAATTCATTCCTATTTCTAGCACGCTCTCTTGCCTCTCTCACATCTATCCTCCTATCACCCAGAGTTTCCTTCACTCCATCCATCCACCCAAACCTTGGCCTTCCTCTTGTACTTCTCCCATCAACTCTTGCATTCATCACCTTCTTTAGGAGACAGCCATTTTCCATTCTCTCTATGGCCAAACCACCTCAACACATTCATATCCACTCTAGCTGCTAACTCATTTCTTACACCTGTTCTCACCCTCACTACTTCGTTCCTAACCCTATCTACTCGAGATACACTAGCCATACTTCTTAAACACTTCATCTCAAACACATTCAATTTCTGTCTCCGTCACTTTCATTCCCCACAACTCCGATCCATACATCACAGTTGGTATAATCACTCTCATACAGAACTCTTTACATTCATGCCCAACCCTCTATTTTTTACTACTCCCTTAACTGCCGCCAACACTTTGCATACTTCATTCACTCTCTGATGTACATCTGCTTCCACTCCACCATTTGCTGCAACAACAGACCCCAAGTACTTAAACTGATCCATCTCCTCAAGTAACTCTGCATTCAACATGACATTCAGCCTTGCACCGCCTTCCCTTCCCGTACATCTCATAACCTTACTCTTACCCACATTAACTCTCAACTTCCTTCTTTCACACACCCTTCCAAATTCTGTCACTAATCCGCCAAGCTTCTCTTCCACGTCTGCAACCAGTACATTATCATCCGCAAACAACAACTGATTTACGTCCATTCATGGTCATTCTCGTTTACCAGTTTCAATCCTCGTCCAAGCACTCAAGCATTCACCTCTCTCACCACTTCATCAACATATAAGTTAAACAACCACGGCGACATCACACATACCTGTCTCAGCCCCACTCTCACCGGAAACCAATCGCTCACATCATTTTCTATCCTAAACATATACTTTACTACCTTTGTAGAAACTTTTCACTGCTTGCAACAACCTTCCACCAACTCCATATAACCTCATCACATTCCACATTGCTTTCTTATCAACTCTATTGTACGCTTTCTCCAGATCCATTAACGCAACATACACCTCCTTACCTTTTGCTAAATATTTCTCGCATATCTGCCTAACTGTAAAAATCTGATTCATACAACCCCTACCTCTTCTAAAACCACCCTGTACATCTAAGATTGCATTCTCTGTTTTATCCTTAATCCTATTAATCAGTACTCTACCATACACTTTTCCAACTACGCTTAACAAACTAATACTCCTTGAATTACAACACTCATGCACATCTCCCTTACCCTTATATAGTGGTACAATACACGCACAAACCCAATTGACAACACAAAAGACATATTAAACAATCTCACCAACCATTCAAGTACAGTCACACCCCATTCCTTCAACATCTCAGCTTTCACACCATCCATACCAGATGCTTTTCCTACTCTCGTTTCATCTAGTGCTCTCCTCACTTCCTCTCTTGTAATCTCTCTCTCATTCAATCTCCCATCACCAGCACAACATCTGCAACAGCAATTATATCTGCCTCCCTATTATCCTCAACATTCAGTAAACTTTCAAAATATTCCGCCCACCTTTTCCTTGCCTTTCCTTTTAACATCCTTCCATTTCCATCTTTCACTGTCCTCTTCAATTCTTGAACCAGCCTTCCTTACTCTTCACTTCTTTCCAAAACTACTACTTATTCTCTTCTTATAAATGACCCTATCCCTGACCCCACCTCAGGTCAGCTGCCCTTTTTGCCTCACTTAGCTTGCACTTTACTGCCACATTTTTCTCTATATCTTTCATACTTCTCTACACTATTACTCTGCAGCCATTCTTCAAAAGCCCTCTTTTTCTCTTCCACTTTTACCTTCACTCCTTCATTCCACCATTCACTGCCCTTCCTCATGCTGCCTCCAACAAACTTCTTGCTACACACATCACTTGCAATCCCAACAAAATTTTCTTTTACTAACTTCCACTGCTCCTCTAAATTACCAGCTTCTCTTACTTTCACAGCATCATATGCCATTTTCAACCTTTTTTGATAAGTACTTTTTACCCCCGGTTTTATCAGCTCTTCAACCTTCACTAGCTCCATTTTACATCCACCTACTTTATTCCCTTACTCTTTTGCTACAACTAATTTTCCTTCCACCAAAAAATGACAGACACCGTTAGCCATACCCCTAAACACGTGCACGGCTTTCAATCTTCCAAACATTCTTTTAGTTATGAACACACAATCTATCAATGCCCTTTCTACCACTCTTCCATTTGCCATTCTTACGCATGTATACTTGTTTTTATCTTTCTCTTTGAAAAAACTAGAAACTTATCACCATCTTTTGCTCAACACACATATCTACCAGTCTCTCACCACTCATTTTCACCTGGTACTCCATGCTTCCCAATGACACCTTCTACCTCTCCAGCGCCCACTCTAGCATTTAAGTCACCCATGACAACTACGTAATTCCTTCTACACACCTAGTTAATTCATTCCAGAACTCATTCTGCTCGTCTTCACTTTTCTCACAACCTGGCTCATACGCACTGACAAAAGCCCAACATTCCCTACCCAACCTAACCATTACCCACATTAACCTAGATGATATTTCCTTCCATTCCACTACTTTACCTGTCATCCATTCACTCAGCAATAAAGCCACATCTGCTCTTGCTCTTCCCCTTTCAATCCCAGACACACTACTAGACATTTCACCAAACGTCACTTCACCTTTCCCTTTTATCTTTGTCTCACACAAAGCCAAGTTATCCATCTTTCTATTCCTAAACATACTTCCAATCTCACATCTTTTACTCTATCGTACTACATCCACGCACATTCAAACACCCTAAAACTATTGTGTGGGGAGCAATCACTCTCCCCACAGCTCCACCTCTTTGATGTCTCACAGGATTATAATACAGGAGAGGGGGTTTCTAGCCCCCTCGTCCCGTCCCTTTTAGTCACCTCTTACGACACGCAGGTATACGTTGGCGCTATTCTAATTGTTTTTATGCCCCCATGGCCACAACGGGCAATTCAATATAATTTTCTAAATTACAATGCAAGGAAGACTAATCGTATATCACACAGATACAAAATGAAATGCTTTGTCTGCCAACCACACACTATCTTTGAACCGAGAGGAATACTCCCCGTTTTTGCCTTTAATGTAAAGCTCTTCCGCTCTTGTATGCTTTTAGGCTTTTTACTGAACGATTGCTGAAAGCCATTTATTGTCTAAAGACTCGATTGGCCTTCAAACTACTTGTTATTGTAAAGCTTATTTATTTATTTATTTATTTATTTAATTATTTTTGACGTTATTGTACTTATTATTTTAGGTAAATACTTTAATAGCAAATCCTTTCAGTTTTTTATTTATGTTAGGTACAGTACTTAGGCCGATTATTTTACTTTACTTTTTTCTTTAGAGTCCCGCGATCTTGAGGAGTTTGTTCAAGGCTTATTTTAGCTGGAATGAAACAATAATTCAATCTGAGGTCAGAGTCTAATGCCAATAGGGAATTATTTATTAATAACCCCTGGCTATAATTACCTAAATCCTAACAGGTTGTAGCTTCACTAGTGATAATGATAATGATGATTATGAAAATGGGTCCGCTTTTTGAAATGCAACTTTCATACCAAACTTTCATTTTGTATCGCAGCCAGATAGTGTGGTTACTGCAGCCAATACATCACACAGGTACCTGATCTTCTCTGAGTGTGTGTGAAGTCATCTGTACCCGCTCTAATGTAGAACTCGGAAAGTCTGTGTGATGCAGCATAGCCCAGTGGTGATGTTCAATGATAAGAACATCTGTATTGGCTGATAATAAACTGTTCCTTTTGGTTCCAGATATGGATACTTGTAATGCATGTGGAATCACTCTCGTATACCTCTTCAAGGTCAAGACTAAGATGTGACAAGTAACCAGGCCAATGACTATCATGTTGTTCCATTAGCTATTCAGACAAAAAATTTTGGTGTTTTGTTTTGCTTGATTCTGAGGCTAACTATGTTTACTTATCCAAAGTACTGATCTCGATGGCCCTGACAGTTGCTATTCTCGACCTCTGTCTTTTACTGATCCTTCTATATAGCTTTCAAAGATGAAGTCAGTACATGATGGGCTTTTGCAAGTATTGTAGATAACATTCCACAGCATTATACAAAATTTCAAAGAAAGGATGTTATAATCTTGATCCTAGTATATCTGATGTATATCACATCTGCAATGTGTTGTCATGCTCATAGTCCTACTATGATGGATGGACATAGTGTATGGGAGATAGTGATTTCTCAAGCTCAATTGTAAATGACTGGTTTTGTCATAATACCATCTTCATTTACTTGAGAATTTGTTGGAAGACAGTCATAGCTGAAAACTTCTCTTCCCTTATGTTACATCCTCTAACCCGAGCTATGTCTAGTGTTTTCTGATCAAAATTAACGATCTGGACTGTGTTCTTTTTTGGAGCCTTATTCACACTTTCGATGATTTTATAAATTGTTTGAAGGTTTGTCCTGTGAATAGTATCACAGTTTCTAGGTCTTGATGACAAATTGTTTGGCTGTGGATGTTTCTTACTTCTCTGCACCATGGTCTTTCAAACATAGAAGCTGTGGCCTTAGCTTATTAGACATTCTCTTCTTTGTGGAAATATTTTGTAGCTTTTGTTCTGTCTTCTCTTTCATTTTAAATGGGATTTCCTTGTACAGTAGTATAATATGTTACAATGTTTGTCTTGTTTTTATCTCCTCTCTATCACTTACTTACTTTTTGAATTCATGGTTTACAACCAGCTCAAAGTTAAAGGACTATAACTACTGAGATCTCTCTACATGCTTCTTACTGCCAGCATCTCATGGTATATCCAGCTCCCACTGTGATACCAAGTGTTTCTTTCTGAAACTGTATACAATACCAAAGTTACTCTTCTATGACCTATTGATGGGTTGTTCAATGCACTTTTTAGCACCAACAGTCTTGAACAAACACTTGGATCTCTTAATGACAAACTTCCAAGCCAGATAAGTCCAGTGAACATTTTTATTAATTTCTAAAAGTTTCCCCATGCCCTCCATGTACTCTGAACTCCATAAAAATTAGTTTGTTCTATGAAGTCATGCAAATAGGTGGAGAATGGTATGATCTATGTGGAGATGCAGATGCACTTTCCCTCACAATCTGTTCTTAAGGCCTTTAAGCAGGTATAATTTTTGAATGAAATTGCCCCAAAATATAAATTTCTCAGTTAGTATGTTTTCCCATTTCTGAAGTCTGAAGTTAGTTCATAGTTGGATCCAATAAAAAATGCTTTTGTACATTCATTCAGAATATGCCACACTCAGTCTAGAAGGTATCTACTGCTCCTCCATGCAAGTACTCACTCTATTGTGTATTGTGGCATGCCCTACCATATGCAAGGGGGACAATTCAAGCGTAGGAGTTGTAATTATTTTAATTTCTTAATTAATCACAGGGATAGTAAGTTTTATCATTGTTTAGTTACATTTGCCTTTTAGTATGTGTAAGCTTATTTGTAAATCCCAAGATGTTTTTTAAAAAATGACTGTTACTTTTTATTTCAGATTGTCATAATGTGTTTGCTTTAATTATTAGAAGTAATCAAGAACTTAAAGAAAGGTTATTCACCTTCACACTTACATCTGAAGAAACAAGTAAAGCAGATTTTTTGAGAATGCTGTGCAGAACTGTTGCCAATGTTGTTTGCCGCAATGATGTTGTAAGTATTTAGTTAAATGTCTTTAAAAAACCATCATTAATATCGCTCTCTCTCTCTCTCTCTCTCTCTCTCTCTCTCTCTCTCTCTCTCTCTCTCTCTCTCTCTCTCTCTCTCTCTCTCTCTCACACATATATATATAATGTGTGTGTTTGTGTTCCTCTGATTTCTACAGTTCTTTTTTAAATATTTACTTGGCATTAAAATGTTTATAATGAATCATATTATTGTAAGCATTTCTTAATTTTGATAATTGCAGAATTTACTGTGAAATTGCTTTTAAAGCCTTGTTGTTGCAGTGGGATGCATGCCATATACTGAACAATATTTATAGCCAGATTTTTCAGCTAGTCATGTTACAGATTTATTTGTGTTTTGCAGGAAAATTTTTTAGTGTCTATGGATCCACATCACCTTGATATTGAAACAAGTGATGTAAGTCTTACCAATGCTCTTAGTAAGGCACTCAGGTAAGATCTATCTAAATAGTTTTGAATGTTGTTATAATTTTTTGAGAATGTTTTATCCATCACTGTTATAAGTACAGTACTCCATAGTAATTATTGTTTAACCCCTTCGCCTCGATGACATCGGTATATGTCAAAAGATGCCTGGTAATACAAACTGTGGTGTGGAATAACGTCATCTTCATTATTATTATTATTATTATTATTTTATAAGCTACAAAAGAGTATTATTCAACCCCCCTCTGACACCCCCAGTTGGGAGAAGTGGCATCTTACCACCAACTAGATTACTTGCGATACTACAGTCAATTTTTTTAGCAAGGCAGATTTGCACCGACTCGCAGGGGTGCCCTTTTAGCTCGGAAAATTTCCTAATACCTGATTGGTCGGAAGTATTTTTGTCCAAATACCATCATTGTTTTCAAATGATTACCATTTAATGTGAATCGAAACTTATTTACTAACCTAAATTTCTCCCTCAGATATAGGTTTTATCAGTAAGTAATGTTAACAAATGAATATATTATAAAGTATCTTGATGGTAAATCTAAATTTGATAACAACATCCGCCGAAGTCAATGACAGGAGCATGTTTTCAGATGTACGCTGCATAATTTTGTAACTTTTCACATATTGAGTTTGGCCCATTGTTTAGATGGCTTAGCTAAGCCTTCTCACACGCAAACCTCTAATAGACAATGTGCGATAGATTCGGTCTTCCCTCGATCTCAAACTATGGACACACTGGACTTGTTTAATACAGAAATATCAGCAGCTGAAAACTTTAAAAGGCTAGTAGGTCCTCAAAGTTACCTCCCTTAGCCTTTTCTTGCCAGAGAAGATTTCTGAGCCGACACTCTATTGATGCTGATGTTAATAAACTGGTACCATTAAGTTGCTACTGTGTCAGCTATTCAAACGTGTTCCTGTCTTGACCATTGGTCTGGAACGGTTTCTCGCTTTGTGTAACTGAGAATCTCCTGGACGAATCCACCCTGAAACAATTTGAAGATCTTTCACAGTCTATATATGGTAGAAAAGCCAACGTGAGATTGGAGACCCGTCATATACCTATCCCATTTGAATCTGTCCGTTCTCCAAACAAGATTCAAGTTGTTACTCCAGCTACCAGCTACAGTTCTTAAGGCCATGAGGAAGAACGACTTCCTCCTGACCATAGACCTAAAGGACACTTACTTTCAGGTCCTTGTCATTCCTGCCTTAAGGAAGTACCTACGGTTTCCCTTTTGCGACAGGATCTTTCAATTCAGGGTTTCTATGCTTCAGTCTGTTAACAGCATCAGGCTGTTGAGATACCTGGGTGACTGGTTTCTTCTAGCGAGTCATAATCCCTGCTCATAAAGCACAGGGATTTCCTCCTTGACTTCTACAAAGAGTTGGGGATCTAGCTTAATCTAGGAAAGTCTAGCCTTATCCCTTAACAATCCATCAAGTATCTGGGTATGAACATCGACTCAGTTAAAGCCAGAGTGTTTCCATCTGAAGACAGGGTTCTAAGGTTTGGGAAGCTAGCAGAGACCTCCTGGAAGAGAAATCACTTCCTGGTCACTCATGCCAGAAGCTTCTAGGACATCTCTCATCACTGGAGAAGCTGGTCCCCTTCGGGAGGATGCACCTTCACTCTGTGCAATGGGCTCTGAAGAGCTAGTGGTCTCAGACTTCCAACCACCCTGCAATCCTTTTGTTCCAGCCCAGTAGGTTGTGATATGTTTCCAGTGGTGGTTGAGAGAGGAGAACCTGTTTTTCCCCAAAAATGCCTGCTGTTCTCGGATGCTTCTCGACAATGGTGGGCTGCTCACCTAGGGAAAAAAAAGCAAATCTCAGGTCTATGGCCACAGAAAGACAAGGCCTTTCTCATCAATTTCTTGGAGATAAAAGTGGAACAACTAGCATTACTCCACTTCTCAAGAGACTCAAAGATACCTCCATGGTGCGGATGAGTAACAATTCCACGGTAGTGGCCTATATCTCCAAATAAGGAGGCGCAGCCTCTCTTCTGCTCTCCCAAATATTAGTAGAGATTCACAATTGGGCTCAATTCCATGAGGTATCCCTCTCAGCAAGGTTTATTCCCAAGAAGAGGAACATCATTGCAGACCATCTAAGACTACCAGGAACAACAGTTGATTCCAAATGATCTTTGCTTCCTCTAGTGTCGGTGTATTGCTTTCCAGGTCCGGACTCAGTTGCAGCAATGGAAGATGCCTTCCAGCACCCATGGGACCAGCTGAATTTTCACTCATTCCCACCATTCTGTTTGTTTCCCGATCCAAATGCGAAACAACATCCTGAATACCTCAAATTCATCGACAGAAATCTATCAAGCCAAGTGAAAAATCTGTTGGTGTTGTAGGGGGGATATTGCTCCATTGAAGGCCACTATTCCCCCTCATTGCTAATTTCTGATAGTGTTACTGAGGAACGAGAAGTCCCTTTCAGTCACTGCGGTGAAAAGCTACCAATCGACCTTAAACCAGGTGTCCAAACTGAAAGAGCTTTATCTCTCCTCCTCATGGGAACTTTCTGCTCTCATTAAAAGCTTTGAGCAGACTTATCCCTGCGAGAGCTCAAGCGCCCCTCTTGGGATGTGACAAAGGTCTTCAGGTCCTTAAAGAAAGCCCCCTTTGAAGCCTTACATAGAGCTCTGGATAGAGAGGGATCTTACCCTGAAAACAAGAGAGTCAGCGAACTTCACAGGTTATTCCATCTTTTGTCACTCCCGAGGGTGGAAGGAACTGTGTGTGTGTAGATTGCCTTACCTTGTGTAAGACACGGGCTCTTGCCATTGGGCAGCCCGTAAGAAGGAACTGACTATCTTTTGTTAACAAATTTGTGGCCAAAACTCAGAATCCAGCTGAGAATAACCTCAGATTTGACTTTTTCACTCATTTTATACCTCAGATTTCTAACTTGTTTGGGAACACAGGCTGCTCCATAAAGAAAGTGTCCAAAAATACTACAGTATTCCCCTTTGGCTAAGGGAAACTATCATGAGAGCATATAGATCCTTAGGGGAAGTATTTTTCCTAGCTATACAAACCCAAGTCATTTATTCAAAAATCTTGCCTCAACCACCCCATAAGTCTTTACCAGTAGATAGGGATGTAAGCCATTCAAGCAAAGTATAGAACTTTGCAGTGGCATTTCTTAGCAACTTATGATGTAATCAATCCAAATTTTTTATTGTTAGGTCATAGAAAACATAACTAGTAATAATCATTTAAATGATTCAGGTATGTATAGCTAGGAAAACTACAATTTGTTTTAAGAATTTGTATAATCCAAGTATTTAATTTTTTCATTTAGTTTACACGAATACAGTATTTCTTTCAAGTTTCTAATAGTCCACTAATCTTATGAAGCAAAGGAAGATGTGATCTCCTATAGTCCTGCAAATCCCTAATCTGGCAAGTCTTTGTAACCAATGGAATTGTTTTTATACTTTGAAGTCTTTTCATTGTTGTACCAATAATTTCTATTATCATATTTCCTCTGATTTGTGCAACTTTGCTTTGCTATTACTCCAGTACACTGTTGTCATTTTCTAACCTGCCATGTGATTGGCTTGCTTCCTTCTGCCTTTGCTACCTTCCTTACACATACTATATATTGTTTTGGTACAGAAGGGTGCTGAATTATGCGAGAATTTGGTTGATGAATGGCCCCGCACAAATGGAAAATCGCATATTTCAAAACACATAGCAGGATTAATTCCATAAGGGCCATGGCAAACAGAAACTTGCCTTTTCTAATGTGTGTACAGTGGAACCTTGACATACAAATTTAATTCGTTCCGTTACCATCGTTGTATATCAAAACAGTTGTATCTCAAAGCATTTTTTCCCATTTAAAATAATGTAATATGTATTAATTCGTTCTAACGCTATGAAACCACACCAAAACACAGCTAAATTACATATAATATTCACAATTTATACACAAATAAACGAGTAATAACACATAATGATGAAATAACAGTGTGATGTGATAAATAATGATAAATTTGATAAAATCAATAAAAACAATAAATTCTACTAACCACAACGAAAGATGACGTGAGGCCAGCAGGAGGAGGAGGTAGGGAGGGGTGGCAGGGAACGATTTGTTTTCTTTTTATTTACGTATGTAGACTAATAACTACTTAATAAACAAAAGTGAAATAACATTGCTAAACTAATTTTTACTTCTTTTTTTTAATTACGTAAACACTTACTCATCATCACCTTCAAGTCTGACCTTTTTGGCCTCACTTTCCTGACTTTCATCACTTTCAGGTCTGGGCCTATCATGCCAACTCCTCTGGTTGTCTTTATTTTTTGCGATTTTATTCATCTTCACTTTTCTAGCATTCATTCGTCATTTTTATCTAATTAATCATTCTAAACGCCTTCTTATCCCTCATTCCACGTATTCCCATTCCTGTTTTTCATTCCATCTCGCATTTCCCATATTCATAGATTTCGCTAATTTATTTGATTTAGCTTAGGGAATGTGCTACCGCAAGGTCCAGACAATCTGAACACATGCACGCACGATACCACCTCCCCCTGTCTCATATCTTAGTCATTTTGTTTCGTCCTTGTTTCTCACTGGAATTTTACTTAACTGTATCCAATAATAATGCATTTAATATTCACATTTTAGTATCGTATTTATAATTAAAAACAGCGAATTATAATCTTATGCATTGTTTACATTCAAATCAGCTGATCAACCCTGCCTAGTCCGTTGTCAACCTCAATTTTCGGATCAAATAATTCCCTTATTAATAAGACATGCTACCACCGATGCACGATATTTTATAGTTTTTAGCTCTATGGTGCTTGATTATACAGAGTCAAAAGAGATTTAGCAAAGAAAAAAAGATTTCCTTTATTAGAGAGAGAGAGAGAGAGAATTCATATTTCTCTCTCTCACCAAATATTCTATTTCGTATTGGAAGCATTATTGCCTTTTCGAAATCATTTTCTTGGGTTTTTTCTTATCACTGCCTTTGTCGTTAGCTTTGGGACCCATGGTGAATAATAAAATAGACAAAATAACATGAAAAATAGGCAGAAATACATGGAACTACACAACGAAGTGTTAAGGATGCAGCTTCCGAACGCCATCTATCGGTCGCCTATAGAACTATCACATCCCAAAATTGTATCTCAAATATTTCGTTGTATATCAAATCATATATTTTCGAAAATTTTCTGTTGTATCTCAAAACATTCGTATATTAGGGCAATCGTATGTCAAGGTTCCAGTGTACTATTCTGTGTTTTTTTTCTAATATTAACTTGTTCTGACAAATAGATTAAACATTTGAAATGTTTTAAAATTTTAATAACTTGAAAAAGAGTAAAATTACAACCAGGAAAGGTGTAAATATAACACAACCTAAAATTAGTAGTGATTTTAATGACTAAGTCATATCTGTTTTATAAGACTAGTGAATAGCAAAACTATCACTGTATTGACTAGCTTTTGTTGTATTATTGAAAATTCAAAAGTAACGAAATAAAGGCAATTTTATATCATGCGTTTCCTAACCCCGCCAAAAAGCACACCATCAAAATCGGAAGCCGTTGTTTTGTTTACGTTCATCTTTGATCCTAGCGAAGAAACGAACGCCTTTACACATATATGTTTAGGTTACTTTTTACAGCAACAGCTATCTTATTTCTCTGTACTAAAGAGAAATAATGCTTTGATATACCATCGTTAACACTGCTATTAAAATTATCGAAAGGTTAGAGAAAGATGAATATTGCCAAGAACAAAACCACAATTTTGTTTACATTTTGTCAGCTGGACTCTCAAAGTTAAATTTGATTTCTTTGTCAATATGGAATTTTTCCTTAAATAGGCTATTTATTTTGAAATTATGTTAATGAAATGTAAGGTAAGTATCGTTTGGTAACATTTATTATCAAACACCGTATTTAGGACTACCAATATACTTAAAAAGACAATAGACTGGATACAGTTTGTAGTGCTTTACTAGCAGACTTTGAACAGCTTCCCAGATACCCTGTACAGAAAATTTATTTTTGAACATTAGCGACCGCATAAATGGGGAATCGCATAATTTGGGACCCTACTGTACTGCCTTTCTTTTTTCTTTGCTGCCTAATTTCCCTTTCACATCTGCTACATTGCTGCTACTGTTTTCACTTCAGTATTTTGCTGCCCCACATTATTAATTGGTTCCTAGAGACCCAAGGTAAGTCAATTTTTTATGTAGGTTGCATTTCCGCCCTATAAAGTGACTTGTAACTTCTCTGTACACATACTGGACTCAAAAAAAGTACTTTTAACCTCCTATCATATTATTAAAACCAGATTCTTGAATTCACAATCTACCTTATGAAATACAGTACTGCACAGAATAGTAGTTGATTATTATTGTATGACTTGTCGGATATAATGGCGTAACTTGGATTTTTGTCGCAAACGAAGAGTGACCTTAGATGAAATGCCAAAATATTTTTAAAGATATCTCACCCAACCCGTAGCCCAGTCATTCCCTAACCATAGATTTTGGAGCGGGTTGGGGGTTGGAGCAGCTGATGTTTTGGGCGGCGGAGTCAGTAACTCCTATACCAATAAATATGTGCAAATTAAATTTTGATGGATTATTTAGATATATTTAAGGTTTTTTTTGCAATTTTCATCTTCATACCTGCTATAGGCATGCCCTAGCTGTCACTCTTGTTCTTAAGTGATGACTTGTAGCTAAAATATGGGTAAGGAGAAGCAGACTACTCTTAGAATTTTATAGATATGCAAATGATTTTCATAGGGTTTGATGGATGTTATGTGAACTACATTCAATACAAATTTTCATATTGATATTTTCCATAGAAAAGTCACATTAGCCATTTTTTAATATCCGCGCTGGCCGATTTTCAAGTATTTATGGGCTGGATATTTACCAATTTTCATATTTGTATCTGCCATAGAAAAGCCAAAACAATCGTTTATTTTGGTATGGTTTGAAAGGTAATTTTTGGAGGTTGAGTAAATTGTTCCTAGAAGAATACAGCTGATATTTTTGGCGGCGGGATCAACAACTCCTATACCAATAAATATATTCAAATTAAATTCTATGGGATTATTTATATATATATATATATATATATATATATATATATATATATATATATATATATATATATATATATATATATCTGGGCTCCGACTCGTGCCGCCCAGTGAAATAGCTCCTTTTACATCATTTCTAAGGTAAAAACTGCTATAAATTTACCAGAGAAAAATTTGTATAGGAATGCTAGGTTGAACCCAGCTCGCTCACCTTAATAAGGTGTTGGTATACTACTGGGGCGTGAATTAATCACAACCAGAGGCCTCGCACCATTTAGATATCTCCTGTCAATATCCCCGAACAGCGAGGTGCCGTTCAACATCCTATTACTACTAGCAATCCCACGCCAGTGACGTCACTACTTTTTATAGCACGCGACTTTTTAGCCTTATTTTGCCTTAGTGTGTGAATTTCGCTGGTTTTTTCTGGATTTACCTCAAGATGTCGGACTCCACTGTCACTCCATCTAAGTTAAGTACCAGATCTATGAGTTTTGAGATTTTGGAGGGGGACTTGCCCTTTTTTGTTTGTATTATAACCAGGATGCCTGAAAACTTTAAATCATTCATTCATTATATTATAACAGTTTTATTTTTCACGACCCCGCGTGGGTCTTTCATGGCACCCAGCTCCCTCCTATCTCTTTTTCGTTTCGTTCTTAACGCTTTTCAATGAGTCCTCCATACTGATTGTTTCTCGTTATGAACTTTATGGGTATCCACACGGTTCACACACCGTATTTTTATTTTGATGTCCTGTTATTACGATAACAGTTATTACATATACGTGTGCGTATTATCGGTAGGTTGGCATGCCTGGTCGCCTTCGGGCATTTCTATTCCACTAATATTATTACTTGGATTATTTACGTTCGCACGCCACTGACTTGCTTATCATTTTAACGTCATTCGTTTGCTTGCATTAGCTCGAGGGGCTTTCATGAGTCAGATATTAGATATTAGTTTTCATTTTGTTAGCACTTCACTGACTCTGTGTTATGTTGGTAGCCCTGCCGCAGCGCTGTCAGGCTTGGGTTTTCTCCTGTCTCATGTTCGCTCCCTCGTTTGTTTTACGATTGATGTATAGCTAATTTTATTATTATTATCATCCAGCATGCCTTCCTATCTTATTTTACCATGTGTTATGTATTTTATAGTGTTATTAGTCTTTTTGCGTGATCATATCAATACGTGGGTCTGGCAGGTTGGTATACCTGCTATCGCCCCACTCCTAGCCTCCCTCCCGCCCGATACCCCACCCCAGGGTTACCTCCCTCTCTCTCTCTCCCAATCGAGTTAAGAGTCACTTTATTGCGTTATGTTCCCCTCCCGGGGGCATTCGCTTTCTTTGCAAGGGCGGTTCCCTTTGATTTGTGAGGCTTGCTATTATTATACATTAACACACATTTCTTATTCTTTTGCACTACTCTACCCGGTCGTAGTCTTTTTCTTTCCGTCGCTCGTTTGGCCAACGATTGGCGGGAAGTTTTCTGCTCGGTCCGTGGTACCTTGTCATGTTATATTATTTCTTAAGTTTTGTACGTGCTACTCCCTCTCGGTCCTGCACTTCACGGACCCATTAAAGATCCCTTCCCCCCTCTAGTGTCACGCACCTCACGGACCTCATATAGATATATATATATAAAGATTTTCATTATGGGATCCCCGGAAGTAGCTTTTATACATTACCATCTGGTCGAGTTGTTTAGTTGAGCCTCCGGAGCCAACGTTACTCATTATTACTTGGATTAACTTTATATATTAGTCACATATATATATATTATATACGATCCTAGTTCTCGACCTTGCCTTCCCTCTTTTGATATGATCACGGTTACGGTCTGACTTAATTTTAATTCTTACAATCAAAATAGATCTTTTATTTTGCTATTGATTTATCAAGCACCCCGGGCCCCCCAGGGTCCCCTATTTGCCTTCATTCAAAATACTTAAGGCATATATATGAAAATTTTTTATCATAAATCTGATATATATAGATAATTGAAGCACACTGGGCCCCCGGGCCCTTAATTTGCTTTCATTCAAGATAATTAATATCTATATATATAAAAAAAATTTATCATGATATTAACATATACTGTATAGATATTTAAGCACCGGGGCCTCCGGGCCCCTAATTTGCTTTCCTTTAAGATACTCATGTATCTTTTATCTTGCAGACTGTACGTTGTGCGATGACGGCATGTGCCGCTGTCCTCCAACAACCCTGCGGCCATGATGTGTGTCGTTCGCACGCTCACTGTTCTGTTCAAGTGGATGACCTAGCTGTTTGGCATCCGGACAATTGTGTAGTCTGCTACAAAATGGCCTCCACTCTAACATCTGACTCGGTGAGTGCATTTACATTAATACAGACTTGTGGGGAGTTATAAAATATTTTGATGGTTTATTTTAATCATATTATTATTTTAAGGCCACAGTCCTCTGGACTTCCCGCATGCCTTTTACTTCGTGCCTACGGAGTCCTTGGACTTCTCCACTTTTTCTTTGGCACATTTATTCCTCGCTAATAGTCTGTTCTCTTTCAGAGCACCCAACTTGAAAAGGATACAGCCCAGGCTACCCTCAAGATCTGGATTGGCGGGTTCGCCCGCAACGTGAAGGCCAAACAGCCTTATATCCTCTCTGAGGAATTGTGTTCCCGCCTCTACCCCCATGCTAAAACATCAGCTGCAGTCCCCAAAGAGTTGGCGGACCCTATCATCGAGAACATCGAATCTCTTCTTCTGGCCCCGGACCAAGAAGAGACGGGCGGCACCCTAACTGAGGACGTCGCTACCCTCAACCTCGATGTGGAACCCATGGCTCTGGATGATCCTGACGCAGGTAGGGACGTAGGTGAGTCAGGTGGTTCCCGGGCTAAGATTCCTCTCCCTAGCCCGGCTTTCTCTTCTACCTCCGAACACTCTTCTTTTCAAGGTTTTCAAGGGACAACCGGGACTGATCTCAGTCCCCGGCCTGTTCCCCCCAAGGTGAAGGCTCATCGTAAGCCTTTATATAAGACTCACAAGTCTTCCAAAGACCACAAGCCTTCGAGATCATCATCCTCGAAGGCTAAATCCTCCTCCACCAGAGTCTTTCAAGACCCAATTGCTGTGCTCTCAACCTCTCACGGAATAGCCTCTGTTCTGGCACCTGTTCCCCCCCAGGCGGAATCATTTAACGCGGAGGATTTTTCAGAGAAACTGTTTAACTGTTTGCTCATTTTGAGTCGATGCTATCGTCTCATACGAAGCAATCGCAAGAGAGGATAGCTTCTGTGGAGAGCCTAGTTCAAGGACTCATGCGCTCGGGGCTGCCACCACCACAACAGCAATCCCCCATCCTCGATGCCTCCAAGCTTCCTCCTTTCAATAAGAATAACCCTTGGAGGTTAGCATTGCATGCCCCCTTCTCGGAGGGTATGCTGTCAATCGAAGGTTTTGGTACCCGGCCTCTTACGGATTATGAATTCTACCCGCCGGGTCTTGAATTCCCCTTCCCCGGCTACGCTCGCCTCACGGAAGAGGCTCTGATTCGTTTAGATAAGGTCCCAAAGGAAACTGTTATTTTTCCTAAAGAACAGGCACAGTCTGTCTTGGTCCGCGTGTTCAATGAGTGGGACTGCTTGAACACAATGATTACGGCCTACAAAAGTTCGTATACTATGTTTGTGGCCGACGACCAGACCCCTACCCCATGTGCGACCAAGATCATAGAGTCGGTCTTTCAGGCTATCAAAGACGAGAAGCCTTTACCCCAACTCAGGGAGACCGACTTAATCTCCCTTCTCTTTCCGGGAGACAGTGAATGTTAGCGGAACGCCCCAGCTACCTTTTCGGTAGGTAAGTTGAGCCTGGACTGTGCCTCGACGCAGTTCAGCGAACGGCTTCCCAAACTCCCGGAGTCTCTTATTAAATTGGAATTTTGAGTCGAGGTGCAGATTCGGCAGGTCTCTTAATTCGGTTGCCCTTTCCGAATTGACCATCGCCACTTACAACGAGGAGGACCTCCTTAAGGTCCTCACTAAGTCACTACTGCAAAACTTTATGGCTGACGCCTATGATTTTGCAAACGCCAGGACCCGTTGTCGACGACACGTCCTCTCTGAAGCCACGATTAGGCACGAACCTAATAGGCTCATCAAAGCTCCAGTCTGGGGCCCGGATCTTTTTCCAGAGGATTTAGTTAACTCGGTCCTTAGCGAGGCAGCTAGAGCCAACCAAAACCTCAAGGTTAGGTGGGGCCTGGTTTCAAAGAGGAAATATGAGCTTACTGGTACCCCAATTCGAGGTAGGACGAGATTGAGGCCCTTCCAATCTTCCCAATTCAGGGTTCAACCGGTCTCAGTCCAACCTGCTCCTCAAGGTCCCCAGCCTTCTACCTCAAAGGGTCAACAGCGAGAACAATACGTTCTGGTCCCTCAGTCTCAGATCGCCTCGACTTCCTTCTCCCCCGCCTTTAACCCCACTTACGAGGCTCAGGGCTCTTTCCGTGGCTACTAGCGTCACAGGGGTTCCAGGGGTGCCTTTCGTGGCCGAGGTGGCGGAAGGGGTTACCACCGAGGCAAGTCTTCCCGTGGAAGTAGAGGAGGCAAATCATCCTCCAACCATTGAGAAACCGCAGGTAGGAGGGAGACCGTACATATTTCGAAACCGTTGGAAGTTCAGTGTTTGGGCTTCCAGCATTGTCTCCAAAGGCCTAGGGTGGAGCTGGATACAGGGACCTCCTCCACCGAACAGCTTTTACCAACTACCAACAGAAGAACTACGTTCCTTCACAAAAGATCTGCTACAAAAGAATGCAATCCAAAGCATACGTCGCTTAAGATTTCAAGGACGCTTGTTCAGCAGGCCAAAGAAAGGCTCAGACAAACGAAGAGTAATCCTGGACCTGTCTCGTTTAAATTCCTTCATTCGTTGCGACAAATTCCATATGCATACCGTCTCGCAGGTGCGGACCTTACTTCCCCGTGGGGCCGTCACCACCTCCATCGATCTTACCGATGCCTACTATCACGTTCCAATAGCAAGGCATTTTCGTCCTTTTCTGGGCTTCAAGCTAGGCAAACAAGCCTATGCATTCAAAGTGATGCCATTCGGGCTCAACATAGCACCCAGAATCTTCACCAAACTAGCAGAGACAGTAATTCAAGAGCTTCGAACTCAGGGGATACAGGTAGTGGCCTATCTAGACGATTGGCTAATCTGGTCAGACAATGTCCAGACTTGCCGTATAGCAACGAACAAAGTCCTCACCTTCCTTCGACAACTGGGATCCCAAGTCAACCTCGAGAAATCCCGCCTGGTCCCAGAGACCAAGTTTCAGTGGCTGGGACTAAAATGGGATCTGTGCTCCCATATGCTGTGCCTCCCCAAAGCCAAAAGGAAAGAGATAGCGAGGAATACAAAACAATTTCTCAGGGAAAAGTTGACCTCCAGAAGGAACCAAGAGAGGATCCTAGGTTCCTTACAGTTCGCCTCCGTGACAGACATCGTCCTAAGGTCCAAACTCAAGGACATAAACAAAGTGTGGCGCTCCATAGCAACCGCGAAATGCCGGGACAAACATGCTCGCCTTCCCCCAATCCTGAGAAAAAGTCTGCAGCCTTGGACGAAGATGAAGAATCTTTCCAAGTCGGTTCCCTTACAACATCCGGTCCCGGGACTCGTCGTTCACGCAGACGCCTCCTTAACAGGGTGGGGAGGTTACTCCCAACACAAGAAAGTCCAAGGGTTATGGTCACCGGTCTTCCAACAAATGCACATCAACGTCCTAGAGGCCATGGCAGTCTTCCTCACTTTAAAACGTCTCAATCCAGCCAGGAATCTCCATATCAGACTGGTTCTCGACAGTGCAGTCATAGTACACTGCCTCAACAGAGGAGGCTCCAGATCAGCCCCAATAAACCACATCATGTTGAAGATTTTCTCAATGGCGGCAATGCACAAGTGGCACCTGTCAGCAGTCCATCTAGCAGGAGTCCGGAATGTGGTAGCGGACTCACTTTCCCGGACGACTCCGCTGGAGTCGGAATGGTCACTAGACAATCGATCTTTCCAGTGGATACTATCTCAATTCCCGGGTCTCCAGGTGGATCTGTTTGCGACGGAATCCAATCGCAAACTAGATTGTTACGTAGCCCCCAACCTGGACCCTCAGGCTTATACCATGGACTCTATGATTCTAGATTGGAATACCTGGAAGACGATTTATCTGTTTCCTCCGGTGAATCTCCTGCTGAAAGTTCTGCACAAACTCAGATCTTTCAAAGGTCGAGTGGCTCTCGTAGCCCCCAACTGGCCCAAAAGCAATTGGTTCCCCTTGTTGCTAGAACTAGGTCTCCGCCCCCGGCGGATTCCCAATCCGGTGCTAACACAGACAGTACAAACTCGCAATGTGTTCGCTTCCTCAAGGATTCTGAATGCCCTAGCTTTATGGATTTCATGAAGTTCGCAGCCCAACGAGGTGCAAACATCGATCCTTTGAATACTATTTTCCTGGAATCTGACAAAAGGGAATCTACTCTCCGTCAATATGACTCAGCTGTCAAGAAATTAGCTAAGTTCTTGAAAGATTCCCAAGTTGAGAAAATGACGATGAACCTAACTGTGACATTCTTCAGAACTCTCTTCGAATCAGGCCTGGCAGCCAATACAATTACTACAATCAAGTCAGCCTTGAAAAAGATCTTCCATATTGGTTTTGACATTGATCTAACGGATTCATATTTCTCATCCATTCCGAGAGCTTGTGCCAGACTAAATCCTTCAACTCGCCCTAGCGCAGTTTCCTGGTTTTTTGAATGATGTTCTTAAGCTAGCCTCTGACACCCCAAATGAATCCTGTAACTATATGGCATTATTAAGAGTCACTTTTTCTTTTGAGCCTCGCCTCTGGCTCCAGAATCTTAGAATTGTCAGCCTTATCTAGAGACCCAGGTCATATAGAGTTTCTCTCTTCGGGTGAGGTCCTTCTCTCCCCTAACAAAGTTTTCCTGGCTATAAATGAGGACCCCCAAAACAGGTGGTCTCCCTGGAAGATTGTTCCACTTCCTCGGGATCCATCCCTGTGTCTAGTTACCACCCTGAAATCCTACTTAAGTAGAACTTCCATTACAACCACAGGGCCCTTATTTATTAGAGAACACGGAGGAACTATTACCCTTAAGGGAATCAGGCAACAAATTCTTTATTTTATTAAACAAGCTAATCCTGAATCATTCTCACATGTCCATGATATTCGAGCTGTGGCTACTTCAATTAATTTTTTCCACCATATGAAATTTGATGAGCTCTCAAAATATACGGGTTGGAAGTCCCCTAAAGTTTTCAAGCACCACTACCTAAAACCCTTAGAAGCTCTTAGATTTGCCACAGTAGCTGCAGGGAATATAGTTCCTCCTGAAGGTGTACCGAGTCCTAATCACAACCTCTTGCTCTGTCCTCTTTCCCTCCTGCCTGGCTTACCTGTTGTTCCTACCTGTTTTGTTTACCATACACCCTTATGGTGTATTATTTTATTATTCAATTGATCAATTTCACGAATTGTTTTTATTTCACTTTTTCTTGAAATCCCCGAGCTGATTTTATTTTATGTTAATTCTTTGTTATGGATTTACTTTTGCTTGGTTCTCTCTATCATCCCCTGATGGGATTTTGTACCATGCTCATATTCATATCTATGATTGAATTTTCACCTTTGCATTTTTTATTACCAAGCTGGATTACCACTATTCATATCTGTTGAATTTTACCTACGGGTTTCATTATTGATAGTTTACCATGTCTATTTATCACTGTCATATACATGTTGATCTATTTTTACGTGTTTCCACATCCCTCTTTTTTTATATTAAAACTCATCAGCTATGTTATTTTTGTGTTATTCCCTTCAGGTAGTTAGCCATATTGGGTCCCCATTCTCTGGTACAATTTCACTGGGCGGCACGGGTCGGAGCCCAGAAAAGGGATTTTGACGTAGGAAAAATCTATTTCTGGGTGAGAGACCCGTGCTGCCCAGTGAACCCACCCGTCCCTCCCTAATTGGGCCCCAATCTGGGGTGCTATGAGGAGTGACGTCACTGGCGTGGGATTGCTAGTAGTAGTAGGATGTTGAACGGCACCTCGCTGTTCGGGGATATTGACAGGAGATATCTAAATGGTGCGAGGCCTCTGGTTGTGATTAATTCACGCCCCAGTAGTATACCGACACCTTATTAAGGTGAGCGAGCTGGGTTCAACCTAGCATTCCTATACAAATTTTTCTCTGGTAAATTTATAGCAGTTTTTACCTTAGAAATGATGTAAAAGGAGCTATTTCACTGGGCGGCACGGGTCTCTCGCCCAGAAATCGATTTTTCCTACGTCAAAATCCCATATATATATATATATATATATATATATATATATATATATATAAGCTTTGTTTCTGTCAATTTCCATGTTCATACCTCCTATAAGCATGCCATGGCTGTCGCTTTTGTTGCTAGGTAACGATTTTTAGCTAAAAACTGTGAGGAGCCGTAAGCTACTACTAGAGTTTTACAGATATGCAAATGATTTTCTCTTGGTTTGATGGGTGTCATGTGAACTAAATTCATACCAATTTACGTATTTATACCATAGAAAAGTCACAGTAGCGATTTTTCGATATTCATGGGAGCCCGCTTTTCGGCGGAGCCGTAAATTGCTCGTAGAATACTCCACATAAGGCTAAATTTTCAGGGATTTATGGAATGGAAATTTTCTTTGTCCGTACCAATTTTCATGTGGATATCTGCCATAGAAAAGCCAAAGCAAACATTTATTTCAGTATTGGTTGAATGGTTATTTTTGGCGGTGGAGTAAATTTTTCCTAGAATAATTCACGTATCCAAAGGAAAATTTAAAGATTGATGGGAAACATAGTTTCTCTGCTCATGCCATATTTCATGGTAATATCTACAATTGAAAAGACACTGCTATCATATAGCCTTCTTAAATCTGATGTAAAATGAAGCACTGCGTGATAGTGAGCGACATCAATGATGGACAATGCCAATCTCAAACAATATCCATCCCAAGTTCAGCTAGTATTTATGTGTTTGATGTTTAAGGATGAGCTATGTAAGGTCAGAACTGCTCATAGGAATCTCCAGCTTTGTTAATGAGTAGCTTGTTTCCAGCTCAAAAGTCATTTTCTAAGGCATTAATAGAAGATTTTAGGAAACTGCTACCATGGCGTGCTCTCAAGTGTAAGTGGTTACTAAATCTATACTATAGTCGAGATAGAATACCATCATTAAGAACATATATCTGTTTATCTATTATAAAAAAAAGATATTACACTCCCAAATTCTGTCTTCACAGGTTTGCCACTCGAACAGGAAGAAAAGTCAGTCGAGCCTTTAGTTTTAATAAATCTCCAAGTAAATTGAAAAGAGCAGTTTCAACAGTTATGAGCCCTTTTGGGAACATGTCACAGACTTCATCAATGAGAGGGGCCACAAGTGTCAATAACCTTGCAGTAAGTACATAAATTGTTTTTAGTTATTTAATGTTTTTGCTTAAATAGTTGTTGTTTTATTGTGCTTATTTAATATCTACATACAGTATCTGGAAGGAAATGGATGTAAGTAATGAAAATTGTATAAAATTTATTTCTAATCATTTTGATTTATAATTGCATGTAAACTTGCTATTTTAAGTTATGTCCAATCACAGTGTAAAGTGATGCATGAATTACTAAAATGATTGACCTGTTTCATACAACATTTTAACCCTATATATAACTTGACTATGCATCATCCAAAATCTAACACAGTGGTTCATGTTCATGATCTACCTTTTTTGCCAACCTAGCATACCAAATCATGAGTGATTGCTTCAGAGTTGCCCCAGAACAAGAATCATAGCATGAATACTAACTTCATAGATCCAGTCCAAAGTAAAATTACGGTTATTACAGTGCTGACTTTGAGGTGGGAATTGCAAAGGACAAACAGCAAAGTGTTTTTAAGGAGTGCAACTGAGCCTCATTAAAACGTTATTTTTGGGTTACAGTATTCCCTCACCATATTGTGTGTTATGTTTTGCGGCCTCATTGAATTGACATTGTGGGTTTTTAAAGTATATTTATATGTGTTTTTAAACTCATATTTTCTTCTAAATCATGCAAACCCCTTCATATTTTCTTCTAAATCATGCAAACCCCTTAGATACGAAAAAGTGTAAATTTTGATAGAAACAGGGAGTTGCTACTAACCGCCTTGTCTGTACTCACTTGAGATCTTTCACGGCACATTATCGGCTGACAGGTAGGAATCAACTAATAACAACATGGAGATTTGTATCCTGGGAACTGATTGGCTATGGAGCCCAGCATTACCTCACAGTATCTCATCTTGCAGCTTCATCCAAATGCGCATCTGTTGTGTTTACGTCGCATTACAGTGAAATGTTTTTGTGTTCCGTGAAGTTTTCGTGTGGTCTTACTTTTGTTTCAAACCTTACGATAACAATCAACACCCTTCTTTTAAGGCCTGTGGTAGTGAGCTCAAGTAGCAAAGGAAGATGCTGACCATAGTTGAGAAGGTGAAACTTCTCAACACATTGAAAGAAAGAAGTTTCATGGCAGTCAGAAGTCATTAGAACATAGAGTCAATCATTCGCTACATAGAGAGAGAGAGAGAGAGAGAGAAAGAGAGAGAGAGAGAGAGAGAGAGAGAGAGAGAGAGAAAACTGCTTGTGCACCTATTATTTTTTTATTTGCTAAGCTAATGAGAGAGAGAGAGAGAGAGAGAAAGAGAGAGAGAGAGAGAGAGAGAGAACTGCTTGTGCACTTATTATTTTTTTATTTGCCAAGCTAATAAGTTGGAAAAGAAGGATGGTGTAAGCCTAGGGGCCCCAGCAGGAAAAGAGCCCATTGAGGAAAGGGAACGTGGAAAAATAAAATATTTTAAGAACAGCAACACCTAAACAAATATTTCCTATATAAGCTATAAAAACTTAAACCAAACAAGAGGAAGAGAAGTTAGATAGAATAGTGTGCCCGAGTGTACCCTCAACCAAGAGAACTCAAACCCAAGACAGTGGAAGACCATGGCACATAGGCTATGGTACTACCCAAGGCTAGAGAACAATGGTTTGATTTTTGAGTGTCGTTCTACTAGAAGAGCTGCTTACCATAGCTAAAAAGTCTCTTTTACCCTTACCAAGAGGAAAGTAGCCACTGAACAATTACGGTGCAGTAGTTAACCCTTTGAGCCTTACTTGTGGCTGTGGAAGGTTACATCCTCCAATGAGTCTTCAACTGCGATGAAACTGACCTGTTTTTGGAAAAAGATGCCTCGAAGGACATTCAACACGGCAGAAGTAAAGAAACTGCCAGGCCATAAACCCATGAAAGATGGATTGACTCTCCTTGTATGCTTATGCTAGCAGTGGCTACAAGATCAAGCCACTGCTGGTGTATCACTCTGAAAACCCATGGGCTTTCAAGACTCACAAGATATTGAAAGAAAAGCTTCAAGTGGTGGGGCAAGTAAATGGGTTACGAGGCATTTCTTCACAGAATAGGCAAATCTGGCCTTTGATCCAGCAGTCAAGAAGTATTTAATGGAGAAAAACCTGCCATTGAAATGTCTTATTTTAAACACAGCCCCTGGGCTCCCTCCAGGCCTGGAAGATGACATTCTTGATGATATCAAGTTTATTAAGGCCCTCTATATCCCACCCAACACCACCCCACTCCTCAAGCCCATGTACCAAGAGCTCATATCAAATTTCAAGAAGCTGTACACCAAGCATTTGTTCAAAAAAAGGCTTTGATGTCACAGATAACACCAACCTCACCCTTCTCGAATTTTGGTAGGACCAGTTTAACATTATGAATGGTTTAAAAATTATTGATGGAGCATGGCAGGGTGTAACGTGAAGAACCTTAGAGTCAGCTTGGAAGATATTGTGGCCTGATTCTGTATCTGAAAGGGAATTCGAAAGGTTCGATACGCAGCCTGACCCCATAAAGTCAATAGGGCTAGAGATAGATGAAGTAGATGGGAATGACAGTATCGAGGAGCATCAAGAAGAGCTCTCGCTGAGGAGTTTATCAAGCTCCAGACAATGCAAGAGCTCGGGAGCGAGGAGGAGGTGGAACCGATTGAACTTTTTCCTTCGAGGGAGATTAAGGAAATGTTGCCTAAGGGGCAGAATGTTGCTGATTTTGTTGAAAAGAGACTCCTGATAAATCGTCTATTTGTCGTGCTTCACCTCTTTTTAACCACACTTGCCTAACTCGTTTCCACAACATTTTGAAAGGGAGACGGAAGTAAAGCTTCTTGGATTGTTTTTTTTTCAAAAGGCCTGCAGAGTGTGAAAGTGAAAGCGAGGCAAAGAAAGCTAAGACAAGTGAAGAACAGTAAAATCAAATAAAAAAGTAGATAAGAGTAAAAACTAAAAGAAAATCAGTAAGCTAAGTTAAGTTACCGTATTGCCTGTGTCATAAGACGCACCCTTTTTACTGAAAAATACCCCCACAAAATCACCCTGTGTCTTAACACTAAGATGGAGTTTTACATGGGATTTTGAGAGATAAACACCCCAGTAAGAACATACAAACACTTGCACTTACCAGAAAAAAAAATAAGCCTACAATTATCATTCATATGTAATAAATAAATGCTCTTTCTTTAATTAATGAAGGTAAAAAGGTATTTATTTTGGGAGCCGGCAAATTCACCGACAACAATTCACCGACAACAATTCACCGACATACACAATTCATCGAATATACATTTCACCGAAACCCAGGTAATCCTTCAATTATTATATTGGGAAAAGAAAAAGTTAATGATTATTTTGTGATTTTTATTGAAATAAAAGTGTTATCAAGAATAGCTAAGTACAATGAAAGTGTAAAAATGTTTATTAAAAAAAACAATAAGTGAAAGTACAATAAAGTGCAATAAAAGTGTCAAATTATTCATTAAAATCAAAAAGAAAGATTATGAGCTTCTGCTCTCAAATAATCAATAATATTCGTATAAGAATGATGATTATCAACAATCTTCTTTAACCGTTCAGAAGAACAGCGATACTTCTTTCTTTGTGGTTGACACGAGTTACCAGCCGAATATTGGTTGATTTTTACATCGTTAAAGTTTTGCTCTTTTTTCAGAATTTCCCAAAATTTCCATATATTAGGATGGTGTCCAGCTACCTGAGTTTCAAATGCTCTATGCCACCCCTCAAGTGCATTATTTGTTTTTGGGACAGAATTTAAAACGTCTTCATAAACATTCCACATCATAAGTTCATATCTTGGCGGTCTACGGCGATTTCTTCTATCAGGGCGGCCTATCCACGTATCTTCAAAATAATCCACAACATTTTGTAATACAATTGTTAGCAAAAAGCTAATAAGTTTGTTACATTTTCTTCGGTGTCTTATGTTAATTTGTGGTTAACGGAAATATTCTTACTTATGATAATACAAGGTTTACACTTTTCTAACTTTTCCCTTTTTTCTCTCGGGTTTCGGTGAAATGTATATTCGATGAATTGAGTATGTCGGTGAATTGTTGTCGGTGAATTGTTGTCGATGAATTTGCCTAGACCCATTTATTTTGGTTTTTGGGAACATTGATTACTCGCCAAGATGCCAACTCCATCTACACGCAAACATACCAACTAATGTTTATTATCCGAGCAGGATTCACTAGGATGCATTAGCTGTTTATGCAATACTTATCTATTTTTTCATATTTGGTCGATATTTTGTTATAAAGTATTATTTTAATGACTTTGTTGCATAGATTCTGAATTAATACAGATAGTTGTTGCTGAACAGAACCTTGGAAAAAAAATTTAGTTAGTTTGTTAGTTAGCTAGCTAGTTAGTTGGTCAGTTTTTAGTTAAGTCGATTATGAAAAATAATACAGTCAAACCTCTAGCTACAAAAGAATCGGCTTACAAAATTTTCACTTCACGAAAGGAGATGGGAAGAATTTTACGACTTGGATCACGAAAAATGTTTCGGACAACGTAAGGCGGTATGGAGCAGGAGCCTGACCGTATCCGAGACGGATTTTAAAATTCGCACGTCACCACCCCGTACACTTGCTACCATCCTCCTACGTTCCCATTCGTTATCTCCTTACTCAGATGCTAGTTACCACAATGAGATCCTGCTCACCTATTGGTCGGCATCTACTGTACTGTATCCCATCGTGCATCTACGCATCGGCGTTCCTATGTCTTCTCGTTCCGGCAACGGTATCGTACGCATTGACTTAGTGTTTGTGGTTTTGCTTTTGTAACAATTTTACCGTACATACTGTTCTCTCTCTCTCTCTCTCTCTCTCTCTCTCTCTCTCTCTCTCTCTCTCTCTCTCTCTCTCTCTCTCTCTCAAGTTGTATTATAACACCAGCAGTTACCGATTTTCTCAGTTTCTCTCGTGTGAAAGCAGTGGCAGTTGTTGTTAACCAAGTTAGCAATGCAAAGTGCCAATGAAAACTTGCTGTTAGTTCCAGTGAAAAGACAGGGAACACTAGCCTACTTGATTGTAGTGAGGATGACCATGACAATAACAGGCCTTTACCTAATTGTTCAACTTGAAATTTGTGATAATATAAAGAGTAATAGTTACAAGTACGGGCAGTGAAAACACAGAATTATAGTAATATTGTACCAGTGTGCTTTATGAGTTGGACAAATTTTGAACAAATGGTTATTTTCAAACTGAAACCTAAGCCTAAATTAAAATTTTCATCTGGCATTTTTGACAACTGTACTCCCATAAAAAAGTCTGGATGAATGATGATGCAAAATTGTTTGAGTGTGGTGTGGAATTGGAATTTAAAAGAAATTTTTTGTTTGGTTGGGATATTAGTACTGTACTGTTATACTTGGCAGTTTGGTTTCTGTATAGTAGCCAACAGACATCTGCCTAGATAAATAATATAAAGATAATCGAATAGTAGAGTAGAACATTGGATGGTGCATGGATAAAGAAAAACTTACACAAAAGACAGACCTATTCTTTCAGACTTCTTGAAAGTTCTGTGAGAGATTGCAATATGATCTTGGAGAAAATAATCTCAATTTACTGCTCTTGCTTTATATCCTTTTACTTTACCTCTATTCTTGCTGTCTATCCATCATTTAGCTTTTCTAACCTTTATTCATAATGGAGTGTAACTTTACTTTTACATTGAATGGGCTCACATGCCCTTGTTAGGAGTTAGATAGGCCATATGCATGAATCAGCAGGGACGTAGAAATGTTTTTTAGGGGTTGGGGTGCGGGCTAAAGTTTGAAAAGGCACTAAAGGGGGGGGAACACACACGCCCGATTTCTCTCTCTCTCTCTCTCTCTCTCTCTCTCTCTCTCTCTCTCTCTCTCTCTCTCTCTCTGTGTGTGTGTGTGTGTGTGTGTGCGTGTGTCTTTGCTTTACCCCTTACAAACACCTTAATATTAATACATAATCATCACAGGGCGATGTTGAAACCCGAGTAACAGAGAGCCGACTTTATAAACATTTGAATGAAGATCCACTTTCACCGGCATTTTCTTATTCACTTTCCATTCTGTACAAAATCTCTTATTTACAAATTTGAAAAATATGCCTTTATTCTCAACAAGGAAGGGAACATGTCTCAAATGAAACCAAAGTGGCACGATGTGTATGGTTAAAGTTACCACCAAGAGAAGAATGAAAAATCTAAATGGTATCTGAGAAGGGTGGGTGTTTACACATTCATTCTACATACCAGCCCTTTTTTCCAGTAAAGACCAAAGATTTTACATTGCAGAGGCAATTTATTTTTGCCAAAGCCATTTACAGTATTTTGTAATGAATAGCACATGAATTCCCATCAAGTATTGATATAATTGTACTAGTGTGAAAATTTAAGTTTGTTCCTATAGTTTTCTGTAAATATATTGGATACAGGTGCTCTAATAATTGAACATATACAATAGAAATTCATGTTCATTTAAAAGTTTTACACATATATTACTCTGTTTTAATGCTTCTTTGAAGTATAATTTCACAAACTTTTTATGCCACTAGGGTGTTCTTTGTTGGGTAATGACTTAGATCTTGACCACTCATAGTACTGTATACTATCTTTTATCTGTTTAATTTTTTTATCTTCATATCTGACACCATCAACATACATTGCTTCTATTACACACCAGTCTAATTATTTAATAAAGAAAAATATTCCCCTTAACATTTTTGTTTTAAAATGTTTGTTCTTGGTTGTGACTATGCATGGGAAATCTGTTAAACTTTGTTTGGTGGGTTATTAAGCTAACCAAAGTACTGTACTAGAAGCCCTTTTTTTAACTTTTATTGCAAAGCACAGGTTTGTTCCTAGATATTTGATGCATGGCTAATTAGAGTGGCATCACAGAGCTTGCATGAACTAACATATGGCTCTCTTTTGTTGCAGGATCTCTCTCTATCAGGAACTCCTCCCACTGGGGGTTTTGCTCAACCCATGACTACCCCCACCCCGCGCAGACGACCTCTGAAACACGTATGATAATGCTCGTTGTGTGGGGCATGGCTGGGTAGCAATGTGTCCAGATTAAATCATTGTTACCATTTGGAAAAGCTAATTTTTATAATGTGTACATTGTCAAATTTTAATTCTTACTAGTCCTGTACAATTGGAATGTTGGTGCTAAATATTCTTAAAATCTCTTCTCAGGCTCATTGAAGACCACTACATTCGTAATGCTACCAAAAGAATTGACAAACACCAGGCGAGTAACCAGCTGATCAACATATCTATTCAGTGTGTGAAAAGGTTGAGCACGATTTTGCTGATTGGACAGTGTTATTGTTATACAGTAGCTACAAGTGCCAGTCTATTCTGAATTTTAAGATTGAAGAAAAAGTTTAAAAACATTTTACCAACAACATTGTTACTTAAGTCTATACCAAAAGTACAAATCAGTGTGCAGTTGTATTAAACAGCTAATATATGCAATCTTATCTTAGCTAGTGGATCTAGCATTTCCCATTTATTTTTTGTACTTTTTTATAGTTTGAAGATCATCAACATATTTTACTTTTTTATTCAACCTTTACAGGATTCTTAAATAATCAAGGTTGGTTTTTATTTATTGTGTAACTTCTTGGATTATCTTTCTGAAAAGATGATACTTTAGAAATGTCTTCCAAGCCGTATTTGATTGTGTTACAGCTCTATCAGAAACCTTGTTCAACAATTTTGGGCAATGATGACTTTGCAATTAACAAATAATTGGAAGAGCATTTGTTTATTGCTGTGTAAATTGCTGTGCCAGATATTTAGGCCAGTGTCTGCACTTGTAATTTCAAGTGTTAAACCAATTTGACACTCCAATACTAGCCTTTTTACTTAAAGACTTGTGTTGGAGGTAAATAAATGATTACATACATTTGAAAATTTGGTGCTACTTAGATTGAAAAGAGGGAAATTATGATTGAAAGGCTTCCCTAAACTGTCTTAGGAAATGTAGTCATTTTGGGCTTAGGAAAAAGTTTGCTGTTAACCAAACTGTTTTCATAATAGAAGCATGTTTTATAAAAAAAAGTTATTTTTGTGCTGAAGTGAACATACAGTAAATTCCTTTGTTTATTTCTTACTATGTGACTCCCAGTGAAACCTTGGTGTCGTGATTGTCATATAGTATGCTTGTCCTAAAATCCATTCCATATCTGAATTGTGTAAACAATGATTCTGAAAGTATTTTGTATCGTTTTGTCCTGAAAGTTACTTCATATCACATCCCAGATATTGTAAATTGTTTGAATGTATATTATTTTTTTAGGAGTGTAGTATTTCTCATAAAGACATTGAAAGACGATAGTCCTGAAATTGAGCTGCTTTGAAACTCGCAATGACCATTATTTCAGTATAGTCACATATTTTTCTAATAGAAGTCACTTCAGCATGAGAACCATGAAGCTAGTTATTGTCTCCATTAGGCCTACTATTTTTTCATCCTAAATCCTAACTCACAGTATGATGTAAAGATTTGGTGTTGGTTGTATGCTCAGAATTATTCAAGTTAATATATCGTCTTATAACATTTGCCTTTTCAGCACTTTGCCTGTTATCCATTATACAAACAAATATTTTTACTGAATATTGGTATGTTAATAAATTATACATTAGTTCTATTCTTGCCATACAGTTTGGAATATTAATTCAGTGGCTCACAGTTAAACTTTAATGATAATGAACGTTATCCTTATAATACATGTAATTTTGGTATACGGGGGCAAATGAAAATAAAATCGTGATTTTGAATTGGTGCTACCCTCATAGCAGAACTTTTTTTAGGTTCTTGAATATTTTGTGAGTACCTATTATTGTGCATGCATCATTGTCGAATATGAAATCTCTCTCTCTCTCTCTCTCTCTCTCTCTCTCTCTCTCTCTCTCTCTCTCTCTCTCTCTCTCTCTCTCTATTTATGATGATGAACTGGACCATAAAGGGTTTAGTGTACCTGTTTATTCCTTATTAGGTATATTGTTGCATCCCCTCATTCATGCCAATGTTTAAAATGTTTTCTACATCATAAATGACTATATTGTCGTTTTATATTTATATATAAAAGCATATATTTACGTATAACTATGTAAAGCAATAGGTCTCTCTGATCCTGTGTAATTTTTGTCTTTATCTACACATAATTTATTCTTATTATTTTTGCTGTAGTAGAGCATTATCATTTTAAGAATGGATTTAATCTTGAATAATTGCATGTGTGTAAGGACTTTTTGATTGTACAATTCTTATTTTCTAGAAATGCATTTAGATTTCCCTTCTTGTTTTTCTATTATCAAAACTTTCTGCTGCATTGGTACAGCACTTGACTAGCTCAGTACTCCCTAACATTATTCAAAAGTTCCGTTTCATGGTCTCAAACTCATTTATTGGGGTTATTACTTTTTCATCTTTTTAATATTTTACAGGTAAGCTGCAAAAGGTTCACTATCTTTTATTTTTCTGTGATTTACTTCAGCAGTCAGTCTTTACATTACTCATTTCTAATGTCAAGTTCTTCTATTTGATGGGTTTTTTTTAAGTATAAAGTTAAGGTCATGGTGTTTCTTTTTTCTTCATTAATATTTGCAAGTGTGATAAAGTTGGTTTGTTTACCAGGATCACAATTGGTTAGCATTTTTTGCTTCAAGTTATATTATGATCGACTGTTTTAATCGTGCTCAAGATTATTTGAGACTTTTTATTATAACCAAAAAATATTACAAAGAAATTTGTATTGGACATTTTGAACTTGTACAGACTTGGGAAAGTATTTTATTCTTTTTATTAATTTACATCTTGAAGGAAAATTTTTGGTAGCTATACTTTACTTTAGAACCTTTCATCTGAGAGTTAATCTTGGTTTCTAAATAGATCTGTTGCTTATAAGAATAGTCTAGATACCTCAGTAACTAAATTGGGAGTTAAAAACTGGAATACTCTACTAAGCCTAATTTCATTGGGCATATTCAGCACTATATTTTTTCTTGACAAATGTTTATTACCAACAAGAAATTTGGAAGTGAAACCCCTCAAAAGATTAAAGAGTTATAAAGATTAGATCACTGACATGTAAAATTGCAAACCTGACATTGATTTTGATGTCATTCATTGCAATGACAATTGGTTTTTGTTATTTATAAACAATTGTCATGTTCGTATTTCAAGCCATCCACTTGCATTACTGGGTACTGTATTAAGAAGGAAATGAATACTACCTAATCTTTTCATCCTCCCCTCTTCCCTAATTAACCCTTTCATTTGAAATGTGATGTGAAAAAAGTAATTTGTTATTCATGATAATTTATGTGCATATTTTATGATTTTTGCCAGAGCAGATTGTTATTACAATAGTATAAAGCTGTTCCTTGTCAATGTTATTGTGCGTGAATAATGATTTTTTTTTTCAGCATTACATCACACTGATTGCTTTGTTTGAACTTTTTTTCTACAAAGACTGATTTTTTTTAATGCTTCAGTTTTGATTCTGATTTCTTTTCCTTTTCATATTTTGTTCATATCTGTTATTGGTATTTAGACACTTTCTTGCCCAGTTTGTGATGCTGATATTGTACAATAGATCCTCAAATTTGGATTTTTGATAGATTAAAGTTTTGGCAGAAAGGGAATTGAATATGCAGAATTTATTTTCATAGGACTGTGTAATTTCCCCTTACTCAAATCATTTACAATTAATCATTCATTTCATATTCATCATTGTTAACCTTTCTTTGTAATATCATTTCATCCTTATGCAAACCTGATTCTGTGTCTGTACTTGTCGTGTAATTAGTGTGTTATGTATTTTACATGTGTTGTACATAGAAATGAAGTGGCGGCTATTTATATCTCACCGGTGGAAATTACCCCTTATTTTAAGGATCCTCTGTCCTGTGGAAAATCAAACAGTAGCATAGCGAACCTTGTCCAAGCTTTCCTGTTTTTAAACACTAAGTTTTCTTGAAATTAACCTCTTCTGTCACTGTCAGCAGAACATTCCAGCATTTCTTTTGATTATAGGCTGTACTTTGCATTGAACTTCTATTAATAGCATAGAATATAATTCATATACTGTCTTCCATAAATGGTACTGTTATTTGTTTAATCAGGAATGAGCTATTTTTGTCTGGAACATAGTGAATAAAAATCTTTGGATTACTATTGGTTTTTGTTTATACTGTACCTTAAATATGTACAGCATGATATATCAATTAACCCCTTTACTACAAAGCAGTGGATCCGCCCTCAGTGGGAAAGGGACAACTCCAACACCCCCGACTCAACGCTAGGACAACTCAACACCGGGAAAACTCAACAACGGGACAACGCAACACCAGTACAACCATGAAACTATGCAACTATAAAATGCACAAACACACACACACACATATATATATATATATATATATATATATATATATATATATATATATATATATATATATATATATATAAAATATTACAAGGAGAACCATGAGGGAAAGTAGTTTGGGATAAAGAAGCGTTTCCATTGTTCATTAAAAAGGGGCAAGTAAAACAAGTGTATATATATATATATATATATATATATATATATATATATATATATATATATATATATATATATATATATATGGATGACAGGTAAAGTAGTGGAATGAAAGGAGATATCATCTAGGTTAATGTGGGTAAGGGTTAGGTTGGGTAAGGAATGTAGGACGTTTGTCAGTGCGTATGGGCCAGGTAGTGAGAAAAGTGAAGAAGAGCGGAATGAGGTCTGGAATGAATTAACTAGGTGTGTATAAGGAAGTATGTAGTTGTCTTGGGTGACTTAAACGCTAGAGTGGGTGCTGGAGAGGTAGAAGGTGTCATTGGGAAGTATGGCGTACCAGGTGAAACTGAGTGGCACACTCCAGTCATGTAAGGAAAGTTCGTCTCAGATTTCATTCCAAATTGGAAGTATTATATCATAACAATAAATGCTATATTAGTTTTAGATTCACCTTTACCTTGCTCCATCCATATATATATATATATATATTTGTGTGTGTGTATGTAAAGGAGCCGAACCAAATAACATTATATATATATATATATATATATATATATATATATATATATATATATATATATATATATATATATATATACATATATATATATATATATATTCAAATAAGCCATATATATTTTTGATACATTAATGTCTGGATTCTCTTAACGACCTCGGGATCAGAGCCCCAGGCGAAATCACACAAAGACAAGAGCTTGGCTCCGGCCGGGAATCGAACCCTGGTCGGCAAGCTTGTACAGACAGTGACTAACCCACTTGGCCACTGTCTGTACAAGCTTGCCGACCAGGGTTCGATTCCCGGCCGGAGCCAAGCTCTTGTCTTTGTGTGATTTCGCCTGGGGCTCTGACTTAGTCACCGAGGTCGTTAAGAGAATCCAGACATTAATGTATCAAAAATATATATGGCTTATTTGAATATGAAAAACACGTAAAAATGTGAAAAATTTATCATTATATATATATATATATATATATATATATATATATATATATATATATATATATATATATATATATATACTTACAAAGCTGGTCTAGTGAAGAATAACTACAATGGTTTATTCATGATTTATTCATATATTTCATTTGTGCATTAAATAGATGAATAAGATAAGTTCCATGTGCTCTGGAAAATTTTCGAAAAACCTAGTGATAGATCTTATCTTTTTTTTTATTTCGAGAAGAAAAGGCGTGCGGGGCTAGCTGGGAGAGTCGTCTTGCGGGTGCTTTGGTATGCATCTGAGAGTTGCCTGAAAACACCGGGTTCACCTCTTGACATTTTTATCTAGTTGATAACTCTGGTGTCGGCGTTAAGCCGAAACCCCCACGCTTCCAGAGCGATTTTAAAATGTTATTAAAGTACACAAATAAAAATGTTACAAATCTTCCATTATATAATTTTCCACTTTTTTTTTCGTTAGCTGCATTTCTTTTCTTTTCTTTGCCGAGTATCCGTGTCTAATATATGTAAATATTGTTTGTGCCATAGTTTTATTCTTAGGCAGGTCCCACATAATTTCCAAAGATTAGTGTGAATCGAAGTAATAGATGACTGAATAGCATCCGCAGTTCTCCACTTTGTCTCTAATGGCATTTATACATCTTCGGTTCTCAATTTCTGCATTAGGTAAAGTAAGTGACGGACTACAAACTGTAGCAAGTATAACTGGTTTACTTGGATTAAAGTCTTTATTAAAACGGAGACGATAACCATTGTAGAATTTTTCATAACGTCAATAGGCTCTGGTTTTAATCAAATCGTCTGTATGCTTCTCGTTTATGTAATTTTCTTTGTCAACCAATTCTCGTTGTCCTTTCGTTGAAGAAATGTATGAAGGAGACATGGTTCAAAAAAAAAAAAAAAAAAACTGTAAAGACAATAATAAAGCAAATTAGATTCAGATCGATTGCAATTTTCAGTATATGGTTTCACTTAAAATGTAGTTTATTCTGAACAATCGCATAGCTCATGTGATTAAAGCTCTGTTTGCTTATTAAGTGGGGGTGAAAAGTGGTAGGAGGAAAACATAGTGGGTGAAAGTTCCTTGGAGTCACAATTTTGTCACGGACATGGGTCATGATCTTTACCTAGAAAAGTGAAAGAACCACCAACGGGTTCAATTGGATATATCCCCTGATGGTTGGTTTGCTTCTTAGGTTACAATATTCAGCAAAATGTTATTTATTACTTACCCAAGCAACATTAGAAAAATGATGAGTATTGTATTGCAGTGATATTAGAGAGTATATGATGTCAAATGTCACAAACAAGCATAAGCAAAAAATATATATAAGTCTGTGAAGATTTCTTAAATGTTTCCCATGGGGAGTGAGTGCCACATAGATCTGTTAATTAATAGCCTAACATTAAAGAGACACTGCATGTTTTTGCTTGAGTATTTACCATATCAAATTAAAAGAAATGTACGCGTGAAATTTATTCTAAATTTTACGACTTCATTTTCATTACCTAATATGACAGTCCTACGGTTATGGAAAATATTATTCCATTATAGGTCGTTAAGAAATCAAAACAATAAAATCGGTAGAGTGATGGTTGCTTCGAGCTAAGATGATGATTAGGGGCTGTAGTTTCTGAGATGAATAATGGTATTAAAACAAGAATGTCACATTATTGAGTCGCCAATCACTTCGTTATCTACAAATCAAACATAAGTGACTCGTTCGGTTACTATCTTTAGTACTCAAACATTGGGAAAGATCAAGGAAGTAACGGATACAAAAGGGCAGAGAAAATACTGCCATATCACGAATGAAGTAAACATTTATTAACCATCGTCCCTCCTAAATCTCAGTTTTAACTAGTACTAATCCCGAAACATCACTAAAGTAATGTGTAATGATGGATGGAGAGGGGGTGGCCAGTTAATTTCTATCGATTCAAACTTAGCGCACCGTTTTATGATCCATATTTTTCACACATTGCGTATATACTTGAATCTTCAAGTAGTAATATTGCGTTTCTTCTTCGAAGCCTTTTAACCAGTGGGATATAGAATTGAGTTCTGTTAATTCTCAAAATACAATCTACCTTTACATTTGAATTAGGCAGAATACCAAACGGAAGGATCCTTGTCATAAGCAGTCCTTCGGAGTACCCTCAACTTGGGCAGTTCAGTAAGGGAAGACGAGAAGAGGTAGAGAGGGATAACAAATTCTTTCCATATCCTCCTCTCTCCACATGCCCCTATATGTAAGGAACAACAAGGAACTAAAGTGAATCTTAGTTTAATCAGTGATTGGACAAAGCACCTATATCTTAAATCACATAGGTATTCACATTCATTAGTCCCATATAACTGAAGAGGGAAAGCCTTTCCTACTTGGCTATCTTCGCAGGCTCAGCGGAATGTTCTTTAAACATGGCAGCAAGATCTTATAGTCCTTCATGCTTTTCCAACAAGCTTGTGAACTTCAGTTTCCTTATCTGAAAAAGGCAAAAATCTTATCATCCCTGCTAAATGCTTAGGAAGGACATAATACCAAAGTAGAGGGCCCATTCAGTTGATGCTGAAAACCATACTTTTGGGTGAGGTGAGCAGCAATACCTATTTGTATAGGGAATAGAAAGAGTTTGACCTCACTGCTGTTAGGACAGTATGTGAAATTACTGCATACTTCCTATGCCATTTTCTGTACTTTACTTTCTTTACTTTAAGGGCTGCTTTTCTGGTCTCTTTACTTTAAGGGCTGCTTTTCTGGTCCTATACAGCAGGGGAACTCTACTCTCTACAGAACTAATGGCAGCTTATTACGTAGTCTCGGGGCCGCATCTTCTAAGGCTCTGGAGCTTACAGTAGATATTTCTCTAGGTTGCAATAATTTAAAACCATCTATAACTATTCTCGTGTCAACATGATTTGTTAGCATCACAATGTGTAGCAATTCTCTTAGATATTTTATACATCCGGTTCTGATAACTTGATGGGTTATTGTACATTTTTTAAACTGAATTCACGCTTTGATAGGCAGCCAGTGTAGATCAATTAGTATGGGAATGATGCTTTCTCGGGGTGAGAAAACTTTTATCAGTCTTGCTCTTCTGTTTATTATGCTTTGTAATTTCTTGAGCTGTACATTTGGTAAATTGCAGTAGATGGAGTTACAGTAGTCATTCCTGGTCATAACACAGTTTATCATAAGTTTCTTCGCAGAGTGATATCCTTTCTTGTTTCTAAGTCGATAGTTTGAAAAGGCAGTTTAGGGTATCTGGAATGTGTGAAATCAAGTCAGTTAAGAAATTTTCTGGAGGTAGTAATGGACTAATTTGTTACACTTGTCAACTTAGATTTTCGGCATTATTTATTTTTTTTTTTTTTGGTTGTACACAATCAAAGGCCTCTTTTCTTTCTCGTCATGGAAATACACCACTAGTTTTCTGTTTTTGTTCACAAAATCAACAATGTATTGTTCATATATTTTCCTCAGTGCAGATGTCAAATGTTTTATCACGTGGTAACTCCCCATAATATCCCTAAAAATTCTCACTTAAGTAAACTGGCATTCCTCTCAACTTTTCACCAGGTTATTAAAAGCATAAGTCATTGCCTATAAAACTGTAGAACATACGAGACGACCACGTTTAATACCGGAAGATGTACGGTAGAATTTTTTTTATTCAGGCAGAACATCTTGCCTCAGCTTAAACTAAATCAAGTGAATTACATGACATTAAATACTGTTTTGCCTCACTCACCATTTCTCATTTCATAAGCTTTCAAAATAGTATCCTTAACATGAGTATCTATATAATGCACAGATTCACGATCACTTTACTGTTATTTTACTTTGTTTTTACATAAACTCATATGATGCTTCTTTTTCACACACAAAGACAATCATGAACAAAAACAAAAGGTGAATAGACTCCTCTCAAACGTAGGTACCTGACAATTTTTTTTTCTCTTGCCTGGAACTTTTCAGCACTCCTTTCTTTCATATACACCTTCCTACATTTTTAATGCACTTTCACACATTTCAGTCATTCTAACTGAGAATGTTTTCCTTCCTTCCTTCCACTCAGTGTAATAATCTGTCAGTGTCTTTACGACATTTCAACATCTCGAGTCTCAACCTCAAAAAGGTGTCCATCACAAACACTAGCAGATCCAGGAGGGAGCAGTTACGTGAGTCACTCCCTACCCCAACTTAAAAAAAATAATAATAATAAAGTTTGACTGTTAAACTTGGGGGTTTGAAGAAGAACATTTTTACTATTAAACTTGTGGTTAAAAAAAAAAAAAAAAATTTGACCCTTGAAATTGCGGTTTTCAAGAATAAAAGTGTGGTTGTTAAACTCCGCCTATGGATGGGAAATATATATTTGTTAGTTATCTTTATTTTGAGGTTTGATTCTTTGCTAAGTTATTTTGCTTTTTTCAAGTTTTCCTACGGCGGTCTCTTGCTCAAAGGTTAAAAACTTTTTTTGTGATTCAACATTTGAAAATAAATCTATGATAGTCACGAGCATTAGTGTGAAAACCATTTTAATTACATAAATATGAACTATGGTCAATATGAACTCTTATCCCCTTCAGTGGACAAGTAGTTTAGGTGTTTTTTCTTTTTGTATTGACTATTATGAAAACCTGTTGGCTTTATCAATGCATGAGAAACCGGACGATACCTGTCCTTTCGGTCAATAGCTTGATATAATAAATTACCCAAAAACTCATTATGATAAATATTATTAAGATTTTCTTTAACCTTGCACAACCCCTGGTAACTCCTCTCTATGTCTCTGGAATCAAAATCTGGATCTTGTGGAATGCTCTGCAATTCAGGAATCAAATTTAAAGAAGACAGCTCATACCCTCTGATCAAATGTTCAGGGGTGATTGGTTCAGGAAGAGAATCTTTACTATCATTTCTAACAACTTCCTTAAAAGCTATGGGACGTCTATTAGCGAGATGGATCACATTACATACTAAAAATTCAAAATCCGAATAGGATAAAATGTTATTCTTTATTGCTCCAAAAATTAACCTTTTTACCATTTTAACGCACACCTCAACCATAGATCCCAACTGACTAGCACCTTTGGAATATTGTTGAAGGGAAAGAGGGGCAACATTATTTTCTTCAAAATAAAGCAGAGTTTCTGGATCCCTGATAAATGAGGTAATAATATTAGCTCCGGCTACAAGCTGCGATCCCTGATCACTAATGCACAACTGAGGGATCCCATACTCCAAGCAATGCATCTGAAAAGCTCTTAAAAATTCACTTGCATTTAAACTTTTAACTATCTTCATATTAATTGCTCTAGACCACATACAAGTCAAACATAATAACCATACTTTATGTGTCCCACCACTAACTTTAACTGAAAATGGACCAAGATAATCTATAAATATATTGGCAAAAGGTACATTAGGTGGATTACAACGGAAATCTCTATAGGAATTCTGATTAAGTTTAATGCTACGACTATTGAACCGACGGCAATGAATACACTGCTTCAAAGCTTTCTTAACAGTAGAAAAATGTTTGGGTATGAAATAATTTCTTCTTAATTCGGTCAATACGGCATAACTACCAGAATGAAGTAATTTATCATGAGCATTCATTATAATAAGTCTTGTGAGATAACTATCATTAGGCAGTAGAATGGGAAACTTGTCATCTTTGTTTAAATACCACTTCTTAAATTTACTTCTTACTCTAAGCAAACCTTGCTCATCAAAAAATATGTTAAACTTTATCACAATAGAAGGAATGTCTTTAATAGGCACATTAACTTGACTGAAATATTCAAAAACTTCAGAAAAATATTTCTTCTGCTCAAAAGATATCAATAAATTAATGGCTTGAGCAAAGTAGGGAGTACTAGAATAGTCATTATCACACTTCAACCCTGCTCTAACTTTCCATTTCTGGACACACATCAAAACTCTCCGATATACTAGCACTAGTCTCCTAAAAGTGGAAAACTTGTTAATATCAATGAGAGGCTCCTCACTGGACAAAAGCACAGAAAGACCATGGGAACAATTGCTCTCTCCACCAATTTCAAATGCTGGTATTGTGACCGATAGCTCTGGAATATTGGTTTCATCCAAACTTGGTCCTGAAAACTAATTTGAATTCATAAGCTGATTATACGACACACATCTTGTCACCAAATCTGCAGGATTTGCCTTACCAGAAACAAATTTAAAAGTAACAGGAAACATTTCACACTTTCTCTGAATATTATGAATCCTGTTGCGAACAAATGTTGTGTGATTATTAATTTTATCTAGTTTAGATGAAGATGCATTAAGCCAATGTAAAGCACAAATGGAATCTGTATATAAAGTCATATTCACAATCTGTAGAGGCTTCATGCAATGTGACCCAGACAAGTCACTGAAAATTTCCATAGCACATTCTACTCCTAAACTTATTGCATTTAACTCAAGGGCTGGTATCGACTTGCCATCTAGCTGTTTATTAACTAGTCTATTCTTGGCATGAACGAAGCTAAGCTTATTAGTTTCATTATGAAGCAAATAAAGGACACATCCATATATATCACGACTGGCATCTGTAAACACTACAAAACTATATTCACCATTACGAGGACCAACACATCTAGAAATACATAAAGGTGCTGCTCTGTTACACTGCTTTGAAATATTTTGCCATTCCTTCTGCAACTCCTGAGATAGTATTTGATCCCATCCAAGTTTCTTTCGACACTGTAATTTATGCATAAATAATCTACACCTGTTAAATAATGGCATATTAAATCCAAATATATCGAACTGGGAAGCAATAGTTTGCAATATGGACCTTTTAGTCTTAGCTTCAGCATTTAGATTAATGGGCTTTGTAAATATCTCATCAGAGTACCTATCCCATGTTAGACCGAACAGTTTATTTATTTCAGGAGTGACTACTTTATTCTCTGCATCAATTACATCCTGTAAATCCCTATCATTAGTGACAATCTGTTGAACCTTGAAATTGTATGGCTCAAAAATACATGGAATCTGTTTATAAGCCCAATATAAACTCTCTGAATCATTGAAAGTGACAGCTCCATTATCCATATATATAAGTGAATATATTGAATGCTTCAATTCAGACAACATTGACTGGTCAGATGCTTGTGCAACTAATATGTAATACAGAGATATCATAAGTAAAAATGGGCTGCATCTTAATCCAAACGGAAGCCTAACATTCTCGAATGCAACCAAGGAAAAATCTCCCTTACTAACATTCTTGTACCAGTAAAACAGTAATCTAGCTTGGTCAGCTTCACTTAAAGCAAGCATATTAAACGCCTTCTGCAAATCAAAAACTAACAAATTCTTATCAAACCGTAAATTAAGGAAACATGATGACAATTTCTGATTCAAAATAGGTCCTGAAAACATACACTGGTTATGTGATAAAGATGTGCTTTTAGCAGATTCCTTGAGATTAGACAAAAACACTACCCTACATTTAGTCGACTCTCTGTCTGGCTTAAAAATAGGCATATGAGGCAAAAAAAGGGAAGTAGGGATGTTCAGCCTTGTAAACCTCTAAATCATATATTGGCTCAATGATACCCAACTTAATCTGCTCTTTAAAAGTTTGATCAACTAATTGTAAATGACCTTCATTCTTCCTGAGCTTCTTAAGGTTTGACTTAAGTATGAGCTTAGATAACACCTCATTTTTAGAAAGTAAATGAGACACTTTGGTATTCCATGACAAAGGAACTTCTATCCTTCCGTCAGATCTTCTACTAATCTGTTTTAAAGTAAATTCAGTTAACTTTTCGTCAAGGTCTGTATTAGTTTCACAATAATTCGTTTGATCATAATTCAAGAAATATTTGCACTCAGATTCGAGAATTTGATCAGTGGCACGCTGCAATTGTCCCTCCAAAATATCACCCTTATCATTAAGGACTGAAAAAAATGTATTAGTAGTAAACCCTGATAGGCAATTCTCTTCCAAAATATCAACACTATTGCTAAGAAAAAATGAATTGCTATAAACATGGATATTAGAACAATTAGCTTCCTTACTTACTGATAAACAAGCTCCCAATCCCCCTTCTGTACCTCTGAAATTGGCAAGCAAAGCTTCAATATTACCAGTGAGCATTATTCCTGCTTTAGATTCAATATACACAGAAGGACTCACATTACCAATCACTATCTCTTTTCCCGTTAAGCAACTGAAAGAATCTGTGCCCAGCAAAAGATGCACATTATCAATTTTCCTCAAATTACTATTCAACAATTTATCAGCAAGAACTAACCCTTTACTGTGCACAGCTTCGACAAGTTCACCAAGAAATGGTAACTCTAAATTAATGCTTATCTCCAGAACCACAATTGCCAAAATATGCTCCACTGAATCTCCAATCCTAAGAAGCATCTTAATAACTTTAGTACAGTACCTTTTACTCTCATTAAAACCCTTGACAGTGAGCTCAATGTTTGAGTGAACAATTTTAAACTTGTGTGAATTTGCTAATCTAGCAGACACAAATGTACTCTGAGAACCGCTGTCCTTCAAACCCCTATAGACACTATCATTGCCCTCAAGAGAAAAAGTAAATGTGGGCAATATGGAATTCGTCGAGTACTGGTGTGTTACAGCAACTCCACTGCTAGCCTCCTGTTTGGCATTAGAATTAAGTTTATTAGTCCGAGATGATCCATCCCTTGCAGATTCTGACACACAAAGGTAACTCATGTGATAACCATTACAATTTATGCAACGCTTTTTAAACCTAAACCTACACTCGCTAGACATATGGTTTAACATTCCACATTTTACACAACTTCCGAAAGACTCAATTATGTGAACTTTTTCTGCAGGAGTAGAGAATTTCTGACATTTATTAACATAATGATTAGTTTCCTTACTATCACTTCTACTACAAAGGAGACAGTTTGGTACAGAAGATTTACTTTCCATTACTTTAGTTTTAATGGCCAAACTATCAGTACTGTCTTTAACAGGAGTATTTCTGAACTTATTTCTGAACTTAATCTCTTGAGGAGATTTACCTTTAGTACTTTCGTACTTCTCACTAGCATTAAAAAAATTATCGAGAATATCATCCAAAGAGGGGTGAGTTTTCGTGGTGATTTGAACCAAGTGACTCTTGAAATTATCATTAATACCACGCCAAGCAAAAAACCTTGTAAACTCATTAGCATCAATTTTTAACGTCCTAACAGCCTCACAAATAGTTCTCAGATTTGAGATATATGTGAAAGGATCATCCTTCTCTCCAAGCTTAAGATTCAACAATTTCTGGATGGTAGAATTTATTCTAGCTTCTTTAGAAGCAAAAGCTGAAACTAACAACTCCTTGGCATCTTTATAAGATTGCTTGTCAGCTTCTAAGCTATACAACAAATACTTAGCCCTACCATCTATTTGCTGTTTTAGTAAAAGCAACAAATCCTTATCTGGATAACTAAATGCACTGGTTGTGTTTTCAAACTCGGTTATGAACCTTAAAAAATCTTCCCCTTCTCTACTACTAAATTTTGGAAGAGGAGCTGTGGGCTGCTTAAGTAAGCTTCTAGCAGTATCAGTTACATTAGAACGAGGATTTTCAGAAACATCAAGCAAGGGCAATAACCTTTCAATTTTATCCAAATAATCTTGACATGAATTTAATTCAGTTTCCAAATCAGCCTCAACTACAGTTTCTCTATTAAAGAATTTCTCAGCTAGAATCTTACTATCGAGATCAGACAACTTTTCCTTGTAGTGTAAGAGAATACCTCTCTCAGACAAACGCTCAGAAGGATTAAAGGAATCATAATTATTAACATTATTAAAACATTCAGTGACCTTTTTCCTAATAGTATTTCGCTGACCTACAAATATCTGTAACTTATTCATATTTAACGAGCTAGAAAAGAAAATTGATTATTGGACTCTGAGCAACCCTCAAACACAAGAATTTTACTCCGGCAAATTCAGCAGTCTCCATCAAAGCCCCACGTTGGGCGCCATAAGCTGAAATTTGAACATTTTACAATGGTAGTTAGGAAAACTCTTCAAAACAATAAACCAAATTTATTTTAAAAATTTCAGAAAAATAAAAATGCTATAAATTGTCTATTCCGATTGCTTGAAGGTGGTTATATCTAGGGGTAATTTCCAAACTACTTTCAGCTTTTCCAACCTCACCTGTATAAACAACAAAAAGGAATATATCAAAATATAATAAAAGAAAGGAAATTATATAAATTCAATTTGAACAAAGTATATGAATAAATCGTAAATTGCATATATGATCTATATAAACCTAATAAGCCATTACCGATAATGTTGGAAGTGCTCGCTAATGTAAGAAACAGGGAATTTATCCTCGGACTAAGCCACTTCAATTAAACATATGGATAAATGATATCCTGGAAAATGAAATACATTCCGACATCAAACACTGTCCTGAAGCTATAAATATAAGCAATATAATTTTGTATAATGTATTCACTATAACATTCACCCTTCGAATTAAATCTAATATAAAGTCTTACCAATAATATAAATAAGAAAGATGAACGCAGGATGATAACCCAGGACGACCTAGCTTCACCAATTATACCTAAGCGAAAGTATTGTACAAGTATCAAAATTAGTTTAATAGTACACAATATATATATATCTATCAGAGAGGAAGGAATTTATTTTAATATTGGTGCTTTGAAGGCTTAAGGCAACAGATAATGATTACCATAAAACATTACGAAACCCCTAACAATGCTTGGTTCTCACCTTTATCCATGCAAGCTATGAGAAGAGTCGAATGCCCTCGAAGTTTAAAGTTTCATGCCGAAGGAAGCTCAGAGTCCAAATTAAGGGAAGTTAGTTCATGTTGAATAACTTCGTAAATGTGGAAACACTTGAATCACGTAACACAGACATGGTTCGATAAAATAGCAGCACAGTACAAATTCAATGATAAAAATCTTGTAGCACGAATCTAGCAGCTCAAATCTTCGTGCCCAAATACTGCCAGTGAAGATATGGACGGTATGGTTTGCTAGGCCAGACTGACTTTGGTATATCCATGAACCTCCCAAGTAAAGAGAAAATGGCGTGATTAGAAGGCTTGTTAGCTAATTACTGAGCTCGTAGTAAGCAACCAGGACTTAGATGGTACCAAGCATATAAATGTAATTTAACTAGTTATTTTAATAGTTTAAGAGAAAAGTCCTCCTTACTTCAATAAATACATATATACATATACTAATAAACAAAGGTAAGAAACTTTAATTTCCGTTTAACCCTGGGGTCACCTTTATATGAAACTTAGCTACTTCCAGAAGCTTCCAGGAGACCTGGAAGCGTTGGGGGTTGGCCTAACAGCGACACCAGAGTTTCCAACTAGATAAAAATATTCAAGAGACAAATCCTAGGCTTTCAGGAAACTCTTGGACGCTTACTCTTGCAACAAGAAGACGAACTCTCTCAAGCTGGCTATGCCCAACCTTTGTCCGCCAAATAAAAAAAATAGATAAGAGCTAACCTTCTCAAGCACAGGGCATATAAAAATTGCGTATTTTCTCTCAAACATAACGCAATACAACATAAAAATATGAAAGAACATTACTGAAGCCCTTTTTCTAGGCTCCTATGGTCACATAACATTCTCAAACAGAT
>NC_090733.1:60672027-60700958 GCF_036898095.1 Palaemon carinicauda
ACTATCTTTAACTAATTTCGTGCCAACACAACTTGTTGGGTGCACAATATGTAGCATTTCTCTTAGATATTTTGGATTTATGGTTCTGATAAATTGTTGTGTTATTGTAAGTATTCAAACCCCAATTCTCGCTTTAATAGTCAGCCAGTGTAAATTAATTAGTATAGGAGTGACCTTTTCTCGGGATGGAACACCTTTCATCAGTCTTGCTCCTCTGTTTATCATGTTTTGTATTATTCTAAGTTGAACTTTTGGTAAATTGTTGCAGATGGAATTACAGTAGTCAATCCTGGTAATAGCACATTCTATCACAAATTTCTTTACAGAATGTTCATCCAGACAATTCTTTTTAAAAACAATGTTTCTAAGATGATAACCAGCAGTTTTTACTACGTTGTTTATTTGGGCATTGAAAGACAAGTTACAGGCAAGAGATACAAGTAGATCACGAACTTTACTAGATATTGGGACGGAGATGTTATTTAATTTTATTTAAATATCATGCAAGTTTCTTACGCTGTATTTCCTTCAAACCACCATAAACTCAATCTTCTTTTTCTTTAATTTTAGTTGTTTGATTGTCATCTATTCCCTAACACTGACAAGAATTCGGTTTTGAGTTTTAGCAGGGTCGTTTATATTATTTATGGAAAGGTAAAATTGTATATTATCTGCAAATACATCGAACTTCACTTCATGCCTGTGATTTATTTTTGGCAGACTAATAGTATAGATACAGAATAAGATTGGGTCCGGTCCACACCCCTGAGGTACCCCTCTGTTTAAAGGTTCATATGATGAAGGAGAGTTTCTAATTTGAGCACAGTAATTGCTGTCAACCAAGTAGTCTTTGAGGTATTCAAAAGGTTTATCATCAATACGATGGACCATAGATCATTTAGTAGCAGTCCATGCACAACTTTATCAAAAGCAGCTGTAAGATCAAGTAATATCAAGATATCACATTTATTTCCATCCATCATTTCCAGGATATCATTTACAACAGAATAGATAGCTGTCTCCGATAAGTATGATTTTCTGTAAGCAGACTAATTGTCTGGTAAAGCTTCTATTTCTTCTATGTGACTAATTAAATGTTCAAAAATTATGTATTTTAGCACTTTTGAAATAAAGGATAGATTCGAAATAGGTTTAAACGAGTTTAATTCCTGATAATCTAGAGCACTTTTCAGAACCGGTGTGCCTAATGCCCTTTCTCAGATTTGGGAGACGCACACTCATCGAGGTTTGTATTTGCTATTCTTGTGATTATAAAAGTTCGATTAAAAAAGTATTTTTTCTCCAGTTACTTTTAGAAATTGGCATTGTATCTATAGTTTGTTTTCTTTGATATCTTGATAATCTTCGTGATATCGTTTTGTTTCATATTATTGAATCTCGAGTATCTGGTGTAGCATTAATCTGACTTTGAATATTTGTAAATGACTTAATATTTGATGAAGCAACAGACTACTGCGACATGACTCACCTTTACAATATTCTCTTATTCCTGTAATTTTCTGTAAACCTACCTAAAATTCCTCTAACGCTAGTCTTTTAACTTTCATACTTTCAATTGACAACACAGCAAGATTGGTTAATCTGGCATTTCCCATTGTATTTATGAGAGTACTCTTCATTTTTTTTTCTTTTTTTTTTTTTGTATTGGTTGCATACTGACTGGTGATTTCAGCATATTACTCACCTGTAAATGTGTGAATAATTATTAGTAATTATCCAGGGGTATTCCATCTGCGTCGTCAATTTTTTAATGTTGATATGTTGAATCAAACGCAGGTGTATACGTAACCGTTTAATGTATAATAAGAGTCTACATTACTCATGGCTCTGGGGTTCCGACAACCAACTCTCAACTGAGCGCCGAGCGTTTCATAAACAATCTCACAAACCAAAACATAAGAGTAAACATAAGAGCATCGCTCTCAAAAGACTTAAATCCTACTGTAATACAAAAGTAATAAGAATCACATCCTATCTTTGAGGTAACTAACAAATGCTTGAACCCTAATATTAAAATACATCATTTCAGTTATGTACATTCTTAAACAAATTTTATTAATGCAATATGATGCAATGTTGCGCTTAAAAATTTCAGAGAAGAGAGGCTTCTCTCTGCTGAAGCCGACGACATAGGTAACACAACAGAAATGTCTTCTCATATGGATTAAAAATTTTCGGCAAGTCTACCAATGATTTTGACCTTCCAGTGTTACTTACGCTTCTGTAACGTCTTTCTAGCATGTGTTTTGTAGAGGACAGCTTATGTTTGAGATCATCAGTGTCAGCATAATAGACATGAATAAGCCAACACAATATCTCGAAAGATAAGAATTCCGGACTTTGTGGGTTAGATGACTATAATGTTTTTCACTTCTTATAACATATGGTGTACAATTGTGTAGACAAGTGGATTCGTGCTGAATCCTTATCGATGAAGTCAAATTGTGTGCTTCCTGACTGCTTTCCAATGAAATCACCAACAACAAACTCATGCAATTTTGTAGAAATCCTACGTTTCCTTGATGGTCTACAGTCTGAAGTATCAAAACCAACAGCTGTTGAACTCTTCTCCACCTCATCCCACAAAACATCAAAACAAGATGAACCAGAACGCTTCTCTTCAAGCTGAACTGTTACAGTTTCAAATAATTATACAACTTTTGCCAAGTCAAGGTTAGCTGACTGTAGTAAATCTAATAAGCAACTAACATATTTCTGAAAGAGTAAGCGCACTGAAAATGGCTCAAAACAATTCTTAATCGAATGTGATTTATATGAAACAGGAAAAAACAAAATTATATTGATAATGGTGCAATGGATAAATGTAGCGAAATTCAGCATACGCAAATCTTGGCACAAAATTCCGGATTGATTGATTAGTCTGAATTCATTTTAGCACCCCAGTTAAACTTGGTAAATAAGATTCACTTTTTGTTCATGAAATGTTTATTATCACTTGGAAGGCATCACATGACAATGATAATATCTGCAATGAAAGATAGCATGATGAGAAATAAAATGGCATTTGCATCGGCAGTCAAAATAAATTCAATATGAAATTACACTGACACCTAATAGCATATATGGGTCAGTTAGTAAATTCACAGTATACACAGCTAGCTAATGAACCATTTGCTGCTAGCATATAATAGATAATAAAGTTAAGCTAAATTCTATAGACAATAATACTGTACCATATACGCAGCGAGTTAACGAGCTGCCAAACTGAAACACTGTTTGCTTATATTCTCACAAATGAGCGCCAATGTATAGATGACGCAATACACATAAATGAAATAGGATCCTATAATGCACATAATGTATAGACGACACAATACACATAAATGAAATAGGATCCTATAATGCACATGAATGAAATAGGATCATATAATAATTATAACATGTACAACAGATATGAATAGACAATCCTCTACCTCCTCCCAAGTTTTTTTCGGGGTACTAATAAGAAAACTCAAAAACAAAACTGAACATGTTAGAGCAATATATGAAAACTACTTTATAAAAGCATATTAGCTATGTGGCTATGGAGCATAGCTGAATGAAAAATATAATATCATTAAGATAAATAAAGGGTGGAAAAGTATTGGTCTGCAAAAACGAATCAATACGTATTAAAATCATAGTCAGTCAAGTAGGCAGGCTTCTTGCGCAGCCTCTGAGGACGATCCGGAAGGGCACTTGGGGGAGCTTGAAAAAAATTATCAGGAGAGGCATCAGGGTGTGCATCATGTAGTGCTGCGTCAGGTGCCTGTGGGTGGTGAACAGGTGTTATGGGAGATTGAGGACGTGGTGATGGGGGTGGGGTGGCATCTGTGGGAGATGTAGGCGCAGGGTATGGCACTTCCAGTCGATCAGTAGAGTGCGGTTCTGTATCAGGTTCTGGTGGCGATGATGGGCGTTGACGTGATTTCTCGTGCTGGGGAATTGGGTATCCAATGGTTAATCGTGGTCGTCTTGGAATAGCAGGGATGTATTTCCTCAGAAATTGTCTGTTGCGAAGAGTAGCCCTTCCAGAGCCATCGACCCTGACAATGTACTGATCGAATTGACGCACTTCGGACACAACGCCTGTTTTGTCCCATTTTAATGGGTTCGGGCCTGTCTGGTTTTGGATGCGGACGTTGTCGCCAACTCTCAATGGCGGGGGCCGCTTAGTGTGCTCGGTCCAGTACTCGGCCATTCTCATATGGCGATTCCGGAGTGCTTCCTCGCGTTGTGCGAGGGTGCTTCTCCAAGTGGGATGGGGGTTGTATTTTCCTGGCAAGATGGGGATGAAATCCTTAATGGGCCTTCCGAAGATACACATAGCTGGATAAACTTTGGTTTCTTTGTCAGGGGTATTCCGGTATTGAAGGACGGCGCGCTGAAAGGCGTCGATGTTCAGGTCTCCTGTGGGCCCAGTGTTGTCGGTGAGGAGTCTTTTCGCTATTTTAACGCCAACCTCTGCCCTACAATTAGAATGGGGAAAATAGGTTGAGGAAAGACGATGGTCGACCCCCCAAGCCTGAAGGAAATCTTGAGTGATTTTTGCAGAGAACTCTGGGCCACCATCAGAAGAAAGCTCATCAGCGATTCCATATGTTGCGAATATCCTCCGTAGACTGTTGATAAGCTCAGTGGCACCATCTGCTGCGCGTTCGATGACAGGCCAATTTGAATACCTGTCCACTACAACGAGGTACTGTTGCCCTTTGTAGTGGAAAAAATCGGCACAAATATGCTGAAATGGATAGGCAGGAGGGTTTTGTGGATGTGGGGGAAGGGCGGGTTGGGAAGGTGCAATGCGGTTACAGTGATAACAGTTCATACGTGTGTGTTGGAGATCTTTAGAGATGCCGGGCCAAAATACAGACGAATCTGCTCGTGCTGTCATCGAGGTGATTCCCTGGTGAGCCGCATGAAGGGCTTGGAGTACTTGTTTACGAAGGGTGGGGGGGATCACAATTCTGTCTTTGTAGATGACTACACCGTCTACAGTATACAATTCGTGGCGGAACTTATGGTATTCGTGGAGATGCGGTGGTACGTCATTCTTAGCCTCGGGGATGCCATTTTCAATCAGTGAGATCAGATGTTGAAAGTCCGGGCAGCTGTTAGTTGCAGTTTGAACTTTGTCCCACGTCACTGAGCCGAGGGTTTGCAGGGATGTAATGTGTGCACACTGCGGGGCAGAGTCGATATCATCCTTTATTTCATCACTGCAGGAGTGCATGGATGCGATGTCGTCCTGCAAACGTAGTTTCATTGGAGGAACATTGCCTGTGGGATGTCGTGAGAGCGTGTCGGCTGCTTTGTGTTTTGTGCCAGGAACATGGACCATTTCGAAGCGGTATCGTAGTGTCTTTTCTTTTAAGTTTCGAAGGCGAGCGTTGGAGATGTCTTCAAAAGATCGATCACCAAAGATTTTAAGTAGGGGCTTGTGGTCCACTGCGATGAACAAGCTAGGGCATCCAAGGACGAAGAATCTGGTTTTGTTAAGGGCTTCCACTACAGCCAAGGCCTCTCCTTCAATGGGTGCATAACGAGACTCTGCTGGGTGTGTGAATCTACTCCCAATTAAGGTGGTTTTCCAGCCCGATTTGCAGCAAAATGGCCGGGTTGGTGTGCACAGGCAGTGTTTTTGGGTGAGCCAGAACCCAATGCCTGATTTGGACCAGTCGGTAGCAAGGCATGTTGGTTTTTCTTTATCGTAGATCTGAACGCCCCTCTTGATTTCGTCGATTATGTGATCTTTAGATTCCTCAAAAAGGGTGTCCATGTGTCTGTCCCAACAGAAAGGGTTGCCAGGGCGCAAAAAGTTACGAAACGGGGTCATGCGTTTGGTCATAGAGAAGGCATAAGAGACTTGATTGATGAGGCCAAACCAGGAGCGCACGTCGGTTATGTTTTTTGGTGTGGGGAAATCGCGTATTGCAGACAAATATTTCTCACATGGCCGGACGCAATCTGGTGTGATTTCAAACCCGGCAAACTGGACAGTGTTAGCTGAAAAAACAAACTTGTCAGGATTTAAAATGATACCATTATGACCACAAATATCTAACCATTGTACTGTCTGGAAGAAACTCTCCTCTATGTTGTCTGCCCAGAGCAACGTGTCATCGATGCACTTGGTTTTGTTCGGGATATGACCGACCAGTTCGTCGTATCGTCTGGAATAGCCGTCACCAGAAGCTATGTATCCTTGTGGGGCCGTGCAATACCTGTAGCGGCCCCATGGTGTGATGAATGTTGTTAGGTGACGGTCTTCGGGCCGTAGCGGTACGCTGTGGTATCCATTCCAGGCATCTAAGACGGTTTTACGTTTACCTGCTGGCACTGCACGAGCTTGATGGAAAGGGGATGGTGTGTGGTGTGTTTCGCAAGTGGCATGGAGGTTGAGGGCTTGCAGATCTACTGTGCGACGTGGTTTACCATTTTTCTTGGCGCAAACTACCATACGGCTCATCCATGTGACAGGCTCGCCTATGGAGTCTGGAATATGTGAGAATTAATCCATGTAATATTCATATGTAGATATGCATACATAGATACGATACATATATACATATTCAGTATATAAACACATCAGAAACGTGTAGCCTACCCTTACTAAACGCTTAGAACATAAACTAGTTACAACCTAAAGAGCTGTGGAAAAAAGGATGATGGGAATAACATTAACACTAGGAGGAGGACGAAAGAGCAACATGGATATGCGACCAAACTAAATTAAATGATATTCTAACAACATATAAGAAAAAGAAATGGACATGGGCAGGATATATAATGAGAATGACATATAATAGATGGACATTAAGAATAACAGAATGGGTATGAACTAGGAAAATTTGCTGGTATAAACCGGCATAGAAAGACCATTAACAGACGTGAGTGGAAGGACATGTCTAATATATATATATACAGTATATATATATATATATATATATATATATATATATATATATATATATATATATATATATATATATATGTGTGTGTGTGTGTGTGTGTGTGTGTGTGTGTGTGTGAGCAAGAGATGGTGATAAGTTCTAGCTTTTTCAAAAAGAAAGATAAAAACAAGTATACATGGGTAAGAGTGGCAAATGGAAGAGTGGTAGAAGGGGCATTAATGGATTATGTGTTGATAACTAAAAGAATGTTTGGAAGATTGAAAGACGTGCACATGTTTAGGGGTATGGCTAACGGTATGTCTGATCATTTTTTGGTGGAAGGAAAATTAGTTGTAGTAATAGAGTAGGTGGATGTAAAAGGGAGCTAGGGAGCGTTGAAGAGCTAATAAAACGGGGGGGGGGGGGTAAAAAGTAAATATCAAGAAAGGTTGAAAATGGCATATGACGAAGTGAAAGTAAGAGAAACGGGTAATTTAGAGGAGTGGAAGTTAGTAAAAGAAAATTTTGTTGGGATTGCAAGTGGTGTGTGGCAAAAAGTTTGTTGGAGGCAGCATGAGGAAGGGCAGTGAATGGTGGAATAAAGGCGAGAAGGTAGAAGTGGAAGAGAAAAAGAGGGCTTTTGAAGAATGGCTGCAGAGTAATAGTGTAGAGAAGTATGAAAGATTGAGAGAAAAATGTGGAAGTAAAGCGCAAGGTAATTGAGGCAAAGAGGGCAGCTGACCTGAGGTGGGGTCAGGGATTGGGTCATTCATAAGAAGAGAATGAGAAGAAGTTTTGGAAAGAAGTGAAGAGAGTAAGGAAGGCTGTTTCAAGAATTGAATAGACAGTGAAAGATTTAAATGGAAGGTTGTTAAAAGGAGAGGAGGTAAGGAAAAGGTGGGCGGAATATTTTGAAAGTTTACTTAATGTTGAGGATAATAGGGAGGCAGATATAATAACTGTTGCATGTGTTAAGGTGCTGATGATGGGAGATGAGAATGAGACAGATTACAAGAGAGGAAGTGAGGAGAGCACTAGATGGAACGAGAGTAGGAAAAGCATCTGGTATGGATGTGGATGGTGTGAGAGCTGAGATGTTGTAAGAAGGGGGTGTGGCTGTACTTGAATGGTTGGTGAGATTGTTTAATATGTCTTTTGAGTTGTCAATGGTACCAGTAGATTGGGTTTGTGCATGTATTGTACCACTATATAAGGGTAAGGGAGATGTGCATGAGTGTTGTAATTCAAGGAGTATTAGTTTGTTGAGTGTGGTGGGAAAAGTGTATGGTAGAGTACTGATTAATAGGATTAAGGATAAAACAGAGAATGCAATCTTAGAAGTACAGGGTGGTTTTAGAAGAGGTAGGGGTTGTGTGAATCAGATTTTTACAGTTAGGCAGATATGCGAGAAATATTTAGCAAAAGGTAAGGAGGTGTATGTTGCATTTATGGATCTGGAGAAAGTGTATTATAGAGTTGATAGGGAAGCAATGTAGAATGTGATGAGGTTATATGGAGTTGGTGGAAGGTTGTTGCAAGCAGTGAAAAGTTTCTACAAAGGTAGTAAAGGATGTGTTAGGATAGGAAATGAAGTTAGCGATTGGTTTCCGGTGAGAGTGGGGGCTGAGACAGGGATGTGTGATGCCGCCATGGTTGTTTAACTTGTATGTTGATGGAGTGGTGAGAGAGATGAATGCTCAAGTGCTTGGACGAGGATAGAAACTGGTAGACGAGAATGACCATGAATGGGAGGTAAATCAGTTATTGTTTGTGGATGATACTGTACTGGTTGCAGACGCGGAAGAGAATCTTGGCCGATTAGTGACAGAATTTGGAAGGGTGTGTGAGAAGGAAGGAAATTGAGAGTTGATGTGGATAAGAGTAAGGTCATGAGATGTACGAGAAGGGAAGGTGGTGCGAGGTTGAATGTCATGTTGAATGGAGAGTTACTTGAGTAGGTGGATCAGTTTAATTACTTGACGTCTGTTGTTGCAGCAAATGGTGGAGTGGAAGCAGATGTACGTCAGAGAGTGAATGAAGGATGCAAAGTGTTGGCGGCAGTTAAGGGAGTAGTAAAAAATAGAGGGTTGGGCATGAATGTAAAGAGTTCTGTATGAGAAAGTGATTGTACCAACTGTGATGTATGGATCGGAGTTGTGGGGAATGAAAGTGACGGAGAGACAGAAATTGAATGTGTTTGAGATTAAATGTCTAAGGAGTATGGCTGGTGTATCTCGAGTAGATAGGGTTAGGAACGAAGTAGTGAGGGTGAGAACGGGTGTAAGAAATTAGTTAGCAGCTAGAGTGGATATGAATGTGTTGAGGTGGTTTGGCCATGATGAGAGAATGGAATGGCTGTCTGCTAAAGAAGGTGATGAATGCAAGAGTTGATGGGAGAAGTACAAGAGGAAGGTCAAGGGTTGGGTGGATGGATGGAGTGAAGGAAGCTCTGGGTGATAGGAGGATAGATGTGAGAGAGGCAAGAGAGCGTGCTAGAAATAGGAATGAATGGTGAACGATTGTGACGCAGTTCCGGTAGGCTCTGCTGCTTCCTCCGGTGCCTTGGAAGACCACAGAGGTAGGAACAGTAGGGGATTCAGCATCATGAAGCTTCATCTGTGGTGTATAATGGGGGAGGGTGGGCAGTGGCACCCCTATAAGTACCAGCCATACTCGGTTGAGTCCCTTGTCAGGTTGGGAGGAATGTAGAGAGGAGAGGTCCCCTTTTCTGTTTCATTTGTTTGATGTCCGCTACCCCCCAAAATTTGGGGAAGTGCCTTGGTATATGTGTGTGTACAGTGAGCCCTCGCTATTTCGCGGTTCGACCATCGCGGATTCACCACTTTCGCGGATTTTTTTCATAACGCATGTATATACACATATCGCGGATTTTCCAAAAATTTCGAAAATACCGCGATATATGAAGACCCCAAATACATATTTCGTTAATTCCATTACTACTGTAATTAGTAATATCTGCTCTTACTGATGGTTCATTGCATTACATATGACATATAATTCAGTACAGAAAGAAATAAAACACAAAAAGAGAATGTGATCATACGATAATTCAGTATATAGTACGTAGTAAAATTAAATCGAACATGAAACGCAAATCAGATGCAGTCATACCGTATTTGAATGGTGTAAGGCTGCTGATGGCTACTACTACAAATGTAATGTTTCAGGCGGCGTCATAAAGAAAAACATTTCATTTGGAAGTCCTAAGAAAAATTAAGTAAAACATTGGTAATAACAAAATTAACATACTGTATAATCAATATAATCGATGCAAACACTAACCTATACACAGATGTGTAAATGCGTTTGTTTCTTCATTATGATCAGAGATAACCGTAAACAAAACATTGGTTGCCATTTTTTATCGTGCTTTTTGGCGTGTTTAGGAAACGCATGATATAAAATCGCCTTTAATATTTGTGCCTGTTTTAGTTTAGGGTACTGTAGTACATGCATTAAGTGTTCTGTACATTAAAGGGTAGTTTGTTAACAGTACTACGTACGAGGGAAGGTTTTAAAAGTCTGAATATACACGTTAAATAAATACGTAAATATGGTGTCAATACTTCGCGGATTTTCACCTATCGCGGTCGGGTCTGGAACCTATCTACCGCAATAAACGAGGGCTCACTGTATGACAAAGTCAGACTGCATCTGATTTGCGTTTCATGTTTGATTTAATTTTACTACGTATACTGAATTATCGTATGATCACATTCTTTTCGTGTTTTATTTCTTTCTGTACTGAATTATATGTCATATGTAATGCAATGAACCATCCGTAAGAGCAGATATTACTAATTATTAATGGAATTAACGAAATATTTGGGGTCTTCATATATCGCGGCTATTTTCGAAATTTCCCGAAAATCCGCGATATATGTACAGTATATACATGCATTATGAAAAAAATCTGCGAAGTCGTGAATCCGCGATAGTCGAACCGCGAAGTAGCGAGGGCTCACTGTATACTGTCTCTTGATATCCCGAATCTTTTTCTCACCGCCAGGGATAGAAATCATGAGCTGCAGGTTCCGGGTTTTCTGTGATGAAGCGAAGACAGTCAACTTCTGAACTCGCTGAGTCAAAACTGGATCCGGTAGCGGTAGAAACTTCAGCTGTAGTTTTAATGCCAGAGGGAACCAAACGCTGTTCGGCCACTTGTGAGCCACTATTGCCGCTTTCCCCTTGAAAGATCTCAGTTTGTCGAGGACCCTCAGTAGAAGATTGTGCAGAGGGAACAGGTAAATCCTGGACCATCTGTTCCAGTCGAGGAACATAGCGTCCACTACTTCCGCTAAAGGATCCTCGTACGGGGACACGTAAAGATGTAACTTCTTGTTGTCTTTTGTCGCAAAGAGGTCTATCTGCAGTTCCGGGACTTGACTCAAGATGAAAGAGAATGATCCTGCGTCCAGGGACCATTCTGACTCTATCGGCGTGAGCCTGGATAGAGCGTCCACCGTCACATTGCGGACTCCTTGAAGGTGAACTGCTGACAAGTGCCATCTCTTCTTTTCCGCTAGCCGAAAGATGGCCAACATCACTTGGTTGATTTGAGGTGACCTCGATCCTTGTCGATTCAGGCATCTCACTATCACCTCGCTGTCTAGTACCAATCTTATGTGGATCGAGTGACGAGGAGAAACTTTCTTTAATGTAAGAAGTACTGCCATGGCTTCCAGAAAGTTTATGTGAAACTTATTGAATAGGTTGGACCAAGTTCCTTGGACTTTCTTCCGGTGAGAATGACCTCCCCATCCTTCTTTCGAAGCGTCTGTATGAATAGTCATTGAGGGGGGAGGTGGCTGAAGAAGTACCGATTTCTTCAGTTGCTTGGCTTTGGACCACGGCTTGAGAAGCGTTCGCAGACGAGTCGGTATTGGTCTTATCAGATCTCTTCGCGCGTTTGATGCATATTTTCTCCAAACTCCGGTTGCATCCTTTAGCTGTGCTCTTAGCACCGGGTCTGTTACTGAGGCAAACTGAAGAGAGCCCAGCACTCTCTCCTGTTCACGTCTTGATATCCTTTTGGATTCTAGTAGTCTCTTGACAGAACCTGCTATTTCTTTCCTCTTCTTTACAGGGATGGAAAGTTGGTGTGACAGTAGGTCCCAGTGGATTCCCAACCACTGAAACTTTTGAGATGGAGAAAGTCGAGACTTTTTTCTGTTGATCTTGAATCCTAGATGTTCCAGGAACTGGATCACCTGTTGGGAAACTTGCATGCATTCTGTCCTGGATGCTGCCCACACCAGCCAGTCGTCCAAGTAGGCCACTACTTGGATTCCCTTTAGGCGTAATTGTTGGAGAGCTGCGTTCGCAAGCTTCGTGAAAATTCTTGGGGCTATGTTTTGCCCGAATGGCATGGCTCTGAAGGCATAGAGTCTTCGTTGTAGCTTGAACCCTAGGTAGGAGGAGAGGTGACAACTGATTGGAATATGCCAATAAGCATCTGACAAGTCTATAGAGACGGTAAATGCCCGTTTGGGTAGTAAGGTCCTTATGTGTTGAAGTGTCAACATCCTGAACTTGTAGTTTACTATGAACTTGTTGAGTGGCAACAAGTCCAGAATGACTCTGAGTTTTTCTGAGTCCTTCTTTGGAACACAAAACAGCCTTCCTTGGAACTTGATGGACTTTACCCTTCGAATTACTCTTTTCTCCAAGAGTTCTCGAATATATTCTTCCAGAACGGGGGTAGAGTGTTGGAAGAATTGTGGGAACGGAGGTGGAGTGCTGTACCAGCTCCAACCCAGTCCATTCTTGATTAGGCTGTGGGCCCAGGGATCGAAGGTCCAACGATCCCGAAAAAGATGAAGTCTCCCTCATACCGGAAGCGTTTCACTTCTGTTGTTGTTAACCTGAGGCATTGCCTCCTTGACTGCGTCCTCCCCTGAACCCCCTTCCTCTTGAAGGGGGTCTAGATGAACCTCTGGCTGATCCTCTAGCTCTTGGGCGAAAGGTAGATTGTCTGCCTTTCAAATGCCGGTGACTGAGTTGTCACGGCTTGAGGTACCAACTGGTACGTGGTCGGGGTTTGTGCCACCATCTGAGGCACTGCGGTCATGGGAAGTTGTTGCTGTTGCTGTCTATAAGGTTTGGCTGGCCGAGAGGATAGCCTAGGTTTCTTAGTCTTCCTTTTAGGTTGGGGACCTTCATCCGGGGAAGACTTTCTTTTAAGAGTTAGGCCCCACTTCTGGAGAAGGTTTCTATTCTCTGTGGCGGCCTTATCCACTACCTCTTTGACCACTTCGCTAGGGAAGAGGTCTTTACCCCATATGCAAGAGGAGATCAGTTTCCTTGGTTCGTGCCCTACTGCAGCCGAGGCGAACACGAACTCTCTACAAGCTCTCCTAGCTTTGATGAAACTGTAGAGGTCCTTTGTTACTGTGGCAAGATGGGTTTTGGCCACTATCATAAACATATCTTGGACTTTGGGGTCACTTGCCATCGTTTCCAGAGTCGTTTTTAATGACATCGATGCAGCAAGTCTCTCTTTTGTCTCTTGCTCCCTGCGCAGGAGAAAATCTGACAGCTTTGAAGGTCTTCACCGAACTGACGTCCGGCAATATTGGCCTCCAACTTTCCAACGAGACAAACTGCTCTAGGGAGGATAGAGTTCCCAGCAAACTCATCCACTCCTTCGCTGAGCATTCCTGCTTCTTTAGAAATTCTCTGACTTTCTCTAGGCACCTGGTCTGCCTTTCCTGGGAGGGAGAAGCCCGAAAAAGAACTGAATTCAGAACTATCCCCAAATAGAGAATAGTCTGATTTGGCTTGGTCTGAGACTTCTCCCTGTTGATGATGAGTCCCAGGTCCTGAGTCATCGTATACGTCTTCTGTAGGTCCTCCAGACATTTTTCTTTTGACTGTGATCGGATCAACCAGTCATCCAGATAAAAGGATACCCTTATCCCCTCCTGATGTAACCAGCCTGCCACGTTCGCCATTAGCCTGGTGAAAACTTGAGGAGCCGTGCTGAGACCGAAGTAAAGTGCCCTGAATTGAAAGCACTTGCCCTGAATCACAAATCTCAGATATTTCCTTGAAGTCGTATGAATGGGGACGTGAAAATAAGCGTCCTGCAGGTCGAGAGATACCATCCAGTCGCCTAGACAAACTGCTGCCAGAACGGGCTGAGTCGTCTACATGGAGAACTTTGTTTTCTCCACGAAGGCTTTCAGAGAGCTGACATCTAGGACTGGTCTCCATCCACCCGAGTTCTTGGGAACCAGAAACAGGCGATTGTAAAAGTCTGGGGAGGCAAGGTCCAGAACTGGCTCTATTGCTCCCTTGACCAACATCTGGTCGACTAGCTCCAGAAGAGCCTCTTGTTTCCCCGCATCGGCGTACTGCGCCACTAAGGCTAGGGGAATATCTGAGAGAGGAGGCTTCTTTAAAAAGGGGATCTTGTAACCTTCCTTGATGACCGAGAGGGACCAGGTGTCCGCCCCTCTCCTCTTCCAAGACTGCCAAAAACGTGACAGTCTTGCCCCTACTGTTGTCTGGAGGACTTCCATCTCATTTCTTGGATCGGGGCATAAACGAACCTCTGCAGGTCCTTGGCCCTGACTCTTGTCTTCTCCCCCTGAAATCCGCTCTTGAGGAAGTCCTACTCCGAAAGGGCTGCTGGAACTTCCTCTCTTCCTTCTTCAGAGGAGCAGGAGCGACAGGCAAAGGCTTTCTAACTGACCGAGATAAAAGGTCCTGAGTAGCCTTTTGTGCCAGAGAAAGGGAGATATCTCTGACCAGAGCTTCGGGAAAGAGATGGTGTGACAGAGGGGTGTAAAGCAGCTCCGACTTCTGGGCAACAGTCACCGACCTAGAGGTGAAGGAGCACAACAGGGCCCTCTTCTTCAAGACCCCTGCTGAGAAAAGGGAAGCCAACTCATTAGCCCCATCCCTTAGAGCTTTGTCCATGCAGGACATGATACTCGTCAGATTATTTGTGCCTTCCAGAAGTTCTGTCTTCCTGGCCAGAGTTCCAAGAGACCAGTCTAAGAAGCTAAAAACCTCGAAAACCCTGAAAATTCCCTTGACGAGGTGATCAAGTTCCGACATGGACCACATCACCTTGGCAGAGTTCAGAGCGTGTCTTCTTGCAGAGTCCACAAGACCAGAGAAGTCCCCTTGGGAGGAGGCAGGCACTCCTAGACCCAATGGTTCCCCGTCTCACACAACATACCAGGCTTGGAAGTGAGCCGATATGGTGGGAAAGAAAAGGTGGTCTTAACCGCCTGCCTCTGCTCCTTCATCCCATCACCCACCTTAGCGAGCGCTTTCCTAGCGGAAATTGAAAGCTTCATTTTGATGAAGTCCGAATGCTTCGTAGCCTTCTTCCTGGTGAATTGCGACTGAGGAGAACGAGGAGCCGAAGGTTGGAATTCCTCCCCATATAGTTCCAAAACGGAGCGAGACAGAACCTTATAGTCGCTAGCAGAGTTGGTAGGTTTCTCTTCCTCTTCCGATACATCATCGAGGTCCTGATCAGGGTCTACATCTTGAAGAAGGGGGCTGCAAGCAGCCTGGCACCGAGAGCTGCTTGCGTCCTAGCGCCGAGCATAGGTGTCGTTCTGGCGCCTAGAGAAGGAAGCGTCCTGGCACCGAGCGCTGCTATCGTCCTGGCGGCGAGAAGAGGTATCATCCTGTTGACGAGAAGCGGTATCGTCTTGATAAGGCAGGCTGCATTCGTCCTGATAAGGCAGGCTGCATTCGTCCTGCTGCCTAAATCGCGAGGCGGAATCGTCCTGGAGCTTCGAGCGAGAGGCAGAATCGTCCTGGCACCGAGGGCAAGAGGCAGTAGAGTCCTGGCGCCGAGCTGATGAAGAGGGTGCGCGGTGTCGTACGGCCGACTAAGTGCGCAGAGGTTCTCTTGGAGAGGCACTTCGTTCCCTCCTAGAAGATGATCTCTTAACCGGTAAAGAGACATCCTTACGTCTGTCGGACTGGGAAGGAGGGCGTCTGAAAGCTTGTACTAGCGATGAAAGCTGTTCCTGCATAACAGCCATGAAGGCTTTAGCGACTTCTGCTGGTTCTCGCGGTTCCGCAGGAGGCGGCTGTTTGGGAGCGCTGGTAGCAGAAGCAGGAATTTTAGCAGGCTTAACTGGACTCTTGGTTTCGACCTCTTAGCAGGAACAACATCGAAGTCGTCCTCAGAAGGTTCAGGTTCTTGGCTACTCAAACCGGAAGAGGGAGAGCGAGACTGCACTTCCCGGTCCCACATTCTCTTCGTCGGTCTTGAGAGACTGCACTTCCCGGTCCCACCTTCTCTTCGTCGGTCTTGACAATTCGTATTGCCACTTGCGTCTGGGAGAAGGATCAGGTGAAGACACTAACGTGTCCGACACGCCTTTTCTACGGCGGTCAAGAGCAGCCTGGGAGGTCGCAACAGGACTGTCTGAGATGACGACTGACCGAGGATAAGCACCTTTCACCCCCTTTCGGCTGTTGACGTACCTTCTCCCTTGGTCCTGGGAGCTTGGTAGAGGTCTAGACCTAGGGTAATGACAGGTTCGATCAGCCGCCACCTCCACTGCACTTTCACAAGCACTAATATCACTTTCACCCTTACCTTTAAAGGCTGCAAGTTGTGCTTTGATGGCCTCCAACTCAGCAGCCATCCTGGCATACTGAGAGTCATCCGCAGGCGCAGATCCTGTAGAAGGGGCAGGAGTTACTACCTCAGGGGAAGGAACAACTTCCAAAGAGGAAACAATTAAAGGGTCAATAGAAAAATCTAAACTAGTTTCACAAGCAGACTTTGACTTTGATTTAGCTCTCCTAACTCTATTGAGTTCTAGTTTGCGCACATAGCGCTTCATAGCTAACCAATCACCTTCATTTAAACCCTCGCATTCCTTGCACCTATTATCTAGTGCACATTCAAACCCCCTGCAACCCATACAAACTGTGTGAGGGTCAACCGAAACTTTCGGTAACCTCACCTTGCATACATCACTCGCATATACACGAAAATTAAGTTTTTCACTCATGATAAACAAATAGTACAAAAATAATAACAACATACGATTGCCCAAATCCCCAAATCAGTGTACTTCACCAAACGAAGTCCAAAACAGAGATGTAGAGAAAGCGATTCGAAAAAACTCTTAATGGCGGACCAACGATGTCGATCCGGCCGGCAGAGATGATCTGAGGAACAGAAAACAGGAATGATTCCAAGTACCACCCTGTAAGGGTTGTTAACCACCTAACCACACAACCACCGCAAGGCGGTTGCTGCGATTTTCGAATAAATTCTGCCGGAAGTCAGAGACTAAGCTATATATATATAACTGCCAGGTAAGGACTATTCATAAAATATGGCATTATCAAGGGAAGCAAGCCAGATCCAGTTCGCAGAAACAGGCTAACTCACCCTCTTTCCTGATCCAACGTTTCTCGCCAAGAACGAGCTACCCACTAAGAGGTGGGGTCCCTGGAGAATCTGCCCTCTGAAGGAAGATATCTCCCTGTGTCCAGTGGAGAGTCTAAAGGTCTATCTTCGAAGAACTTCAAACTTCGGTGGAGGACAGCTCTTTAAAGGAGAAACATCGGGTTCTGACTTGTCACTTAAACAACTAAGGGCGAAGATCACCTACTTCATTCGCAGAGTGGATCCTGACAGTACACCCGCAGGTCACGATCCCAGGAAAGTTGCCTCTTCCTTGAATTTCTTCCAGTCGATGGACTTCGAGAGTCTTCGCTCATTCACGGGATGGAAGTCATCGAGAGTGTTCTTTAAACACTACGCGAAGCAGGTGCAAGAAGTTAAACACTTTGTGGTAGCTGCAGGTAGTGTGTTAAAACCTGCTGCTTAGTGCTGCGAAGAACAGTGAGTTATAAGGGACTCTTAACTCTAAGGGTGTCTGTGTTGACCCTAGTGCGCAACACAGTGAAAATTGTGTCACCGTGGTGACACTACGGACTGTTCTAAATATACTAAGGTGAAGTCACATAGACTAAACACTTGTGCCATGTGTTTTCAAACATGAAGTGTATCTAAGACATTTTCAGAAAGACATTACAATTCCTACGGAATTGACATGTGTGATGGCAATTTTTTGTTTTCAGATACCACAACCATTTCTACTAATGTCCCAAGTCTATGTAACTGATTTACATTCTATTCACAAATTTACATTTAATATTTTTTATGTATGCTAATTCTCATTTATTGCTAATAAATGAATTTTTTGGGCTCAAGCCATGACGTCCTGATGGAAGGTTCCTTCAGTAGCTTCCTAGGGTATATTTAACTACAGTGGATATTCCCAGAGAATTAAACTAAAGGTTATCACAGAATTCTAACTTCTGGTGCGAGTACCCTAAAGGTTTCCCTCTAGGATATCGTATATCAACAGGGGACGCATGTATTAACAAGCCACATAGCTATCTACACCCCATATAGAGTTAACACTTCGATATGGAAAGGTGGCTGAGTAACTGAGGAGCCGTTCCACAATTACTCTCATCCGTGGCTGAGTAACTGAGGAGCCGTTCCACAATTACTCTCATCCGTGGCTGCTTTTGGTACTCGAGACGTGAACAAACGGGCCCCATTGCTAAATGACGTCACGTCCGTCCTCATCCTTTCGTCTGTAGCTTCTTTGCTAAGTCGGATTTTTCCCAAGTGCTTTCTTTATCAGCTTACATCGCCGTTATGTCGCTACCTTCAGCCTTGCCTTCTTCTGGAAAGTTGAGTACCAGGTCCCAGTATTGTTTAAATAAGCTCTAGCCGTAAAGTAACTTCTACTTTTCGTAAAATATTGTGTTTTGTGGCAGAGCTATGCCGATACCGGACGCGCCATTTTACGGCGCCGCTGTTCATGTTGCATGCTTTATTTAGTTAGCCAGAACAGCCTTCTCCGGTCATTTAACTAATTATTATTATTAGTTATTTAGTCTTCATAGCTAGGGAATCTTTATATCGTGTTTTAGCGCTCATCAGACTCGGTCGCTGTTCGACCCCATACTAGATCGCTAGCTTAGCCCCTAGGCTGGACAGCCTAGTGCTTGTTTTCATGCATGATATATATTAGTGTTCCTAAGTTAAGTTATGAAGATTGCGGCATTATTAAACATACTATTTACTGTGATGTAAGTGTTTTCGCCTTCGGGGACCATATAAGGGACCGTGTTGATTGTGTATCAACCCCCTCCTAACCTAATGTAGGAACCCTTATATGCTCCCTATTCCCCCTGCCTGCGGGCATTCCCTCTGGGTAGACTTGCTTTCCCTTCTATATAGGGGAATCTCGTTTACAACCAGAGTATTTATCGCTTCTCTGCCTACCCTAAGGGAATGATCCCCCCTTAGGGTCATGCCTGAGATATTAGGAAAGGCCCTGCCCTTCCTCAGTTGCACTTGGTTGGGTTACTCCTTCCTCCCTGCAACTAGCGATGTGTCTTTCAGGCTTTCCTAGCCTAGGAGCTAGTCCTCCTACTCTAGGTTAAGCTCTGGGGGTTGACTCTGTCTCATTATAGTTTGGGACGGTACATTAATACCGTTCTTGATCTGGGCTACCTATCCTAGGTTAGGGAGCATTCTCCTTTGCCTTGGTGGCCGCTCTCATGCAGAGTCTCCTCTTTAGAAAGACCCCTTCTTCTCCCTCCCCACCTATCCCTTTGGTGTAAGCTTGCCTACAAACCTCTGTCCTTAGTACTACAACTCCTCCCTTGGGTGGAGTGGTAGGGCTAACTTGTTCTCCTGCTTGCTGGCCGCTCTGGTACACTTACCCTTCATAGCGTTCTATGGGGGTGGTTGCCGGCGGCGGTCCTGCCGGCGGGGGATTCCCCCCTCTTTGAGTGCCCTCTATCCCTCCCTTGGGTTACCACAGGCACCCGGCCACCTGCCGGCTCCCTGCCGCCGGATGTTAGGAGTATCCACTCCTATCATGAGTGCACTCTCTCCGGAGGGATGCCGGAGGGGTATAGGATCTTACCCCTTCCATCCCTCCTTACCTTTCTCTCTTTCTATCCTGGTGCCGGTCCCTTGCCGTCTCTACTGCCGGCGATAACCGCCACTACCTCAGGTGACATTCTTTCATAAGATGCCTCCCCCCTCTAAGACGTCAGCCTTCCGTGTGCCGGAGGCTGCCGCCTTCCGTGTGCCCGAGGCTGCCGCCTTCCGTCGACATACCGCCGACATCCCGCCCCTCATTTTACCTAGTAACAGCCGGCCGACTTTCGGAGTCTGCCACCCGCATGCCGGCATTGATTTCCGGCAATCTGGGTATACAACCATATATATCTATCTTATGAACTGATCCAAGGCTCACCATGCCGTCAGCCTTCGGCTGCCGGAGCCGCCGCCCCCTGCCGACGACCCGCCACTGTGCCAACGGTCACCTTTATGGTATTATCCTTATAGATGCTCAGTGTGTCTGCCTTGATGCCTTCCACCCTGCAGGACCGGCCTCCAGTGTGCCGTCGGTCTGCCGGCACCCTCATGAGACGTTAAGGGACATGTACCCCTTCCCTGGCTGCCAGCAACATGCCGACAGTCAATATGTTGCAGCAAGATGGCTTGACCACTTCCATATAGGTATTGTCTTACCATCCAAGATTGTAGCTATGCTGTTTGATTGCACATTACAATAATTCCAGCATATTCTGTGTATCTTAGTGCAGTCGATTGCCGGAACCTACATTTAATAAGGGGTTTATCCTATTTCCCCTCTCCCCCAGGGATCTGAGTGGTCTCAGACCCTATTACACTCTGTGGACAATTCCTGTTAAAAGCCTAGCTTGGCTCATCCATACGGATTTCCCTCATTGTGACCTTCGGGTACAAAGGAATTGTCTACGGATAAGGTTACGGTAACCGGCTGGGCGCGATTCACAAGTATGTGTCTATCTACTTCCTTTCCCGCTCATTAATCTTAAACATTAATATGTTCTTATAATTAAGTTATTCTTAACTTTAGATTAAGTTATCCTTAATTTTAGAGTAATGTAAGTCATTCTTATGCCTTCCATGTACTCATGATCTCTTTCTTTTACAGGAGGAGTATTTGAAGTGTGAGAGTAACTCCTGCGGGGTGAAGCGCCCGGACTTCTACGGGCACAAGGCGTGCCGGACCCACGCCCCCTGCGCCGCCAAGAAAGGCGACTTGAAGTATTGGGACCCGCAGAACTGTACAGTCTGCAAAAGTCTTCTTGTCGAGGCGTTCGACGATCCTCCTACTGCGGAGGCAAGGGACATTGCTAGGGAGAAGCTACGCAAATGGGTGCGTGGCTTCCAGAAGAACGCCACTGGACCGTACCTTCCCAACGAAGTCTTGAGGGCCTTGCTTTTCCCAAAAGCATCCAAAGATTCAGTGGTCCCCCGTGATCAGATCCCCACCGTCCAGATCGTGGTTGAACCTGACGTAGTCATGGCGCAGTCCATGCGTGAGTGCCATCTTGATTCCGACAACGTGGAATGTATGTCAGAAGTGTCGGAAGAGACGGAGAAGAACCTCATGGGCGAGGAGCTCGACTATGAGGAAGATCAGGTGGAATACCCTGATTCGGAGACCGAGGTCGCTCCTGCTCCCCCAGCAACTCCTGCACCGTCCGAGGAACCTGTTCCTTCGACTTCTGCCACACCGGACCCTCTTCCATCCGCCACTCAAGAGGTCTTCAAAATGCTTGAAGCCCTCATGGACAAGAAGCTGCGAGAGACTCAGGAGCAATTCCGGACGACTCTCGTCGGCTTCAAACAACCGAAAAGGATTTCGGTTAAGGACCTCCCCACCTGCTCGGAAGCTAACCCCTGGAGATATGCCGAGCATATGCCAATTACAACTGGCAAGATTTACATCAGTGAAAGGGTTGGCTCTATTTTGCTGGAAGAAGTGGAGCTCTTCCCAAATTTCGAGGCTTATCCGGACTATTACGTCCAGGCTCAGGTCCGAACCAGCCTCAAAGGAGGAGACCGAACCAAAAGAAGTTATTGTGTTCGATCTCGCGAAGGCCCAAGCTATGTTAGCTCAGGCAGTGAAGAGGGGGGGTTTCACTAACTCCAAGATGCCGGCGCTTAGTAAGAAGCATCCAACCTTCGTTGCGCCAAATACTGCGACCTTCCCCTTCATTGAAAAGGCCTTCACAGCGGTCATAAAGGCAATGGAGGAAGGGAAACCTTGTCCTGCACTGGAGGAGTGCAGACCCTTCTCCATTACTCTTCCCCCCGATGGTAGGCACTGGAAAGACATCCAGTCGACCTTCACGGTAGGAAAACTGGAGCCTGACGTAGCCGGTCGTCAATTCAATGAGGACCTCCCAAGGCTGAACGATCACCTCCTTCGTAGGGAACAGGATACGAAGGAGAGACTCGCCGCTTCGCTGTCCCATCAGGTACAGCTCGAACTCATGGCCGGGGATACCAGAGTCCCGGACTTCTATATGGTCCTCGCTAAGTCGCACCTGGCGACTGTAACCAAGGACCTATATAGCTTCACTAGGGCTCGCAGAGCCTGTTGAGAATTCGTGTTCGCTAACGCAACGGTGAAACACGAACCCCGGAGGCTGATTTCCTCCAATATCTGGGGCAAGTATCTCTTCCCATCTACCTTGGTGAAAGAGATAGTGGACAAAGCTGCCACGGAGAATAGGAACCTTCTCCATAAGTGGGGCATGTCCTGCAAGAGGAAGTCCTCTCAGGATGATGGCCCTCAGCCTAAGAGGAAAGCCTCGAAGCCCAGACCCCAGCAACGTCAACCGAGACGACAGTTTCCGGGTCCCGCTACTCCCCAGGTGGCTATGCAGCCGCAACAGACCTTTCAGTTGGTCCCCCAACCGGTGGTGTCGCAGTCGCCAGTCTTCACCCTTGCATACGAGCATCACTCGACTACCTTTCGTCCCAGAGGTAGGGGCTCAGGCAGAGGTTCCGGCAGAGATTCTTCTCGCCGTCCCTCCAGAGGCAGAGGAGGAAGGGGAGCTAGCGGCCGAGGTGGCAAACCCTCGGGACACCAGAAGCAATGATGTGCTTCCGGTGGGAGGAAGACTCCGCCAATTCCAGGATCGTTGGACCTTCGATCCCTGGGCACACAGCATCGTCAAGAAGGGACTGGGCTGGAGCTGGACTCAACCACCCCCAACCTTCCAGCAATTCTTCCAACAGTCAACCCCCCTCCTGGAAGAATATGTCCTGGAACTCTTGAACAAGAAGGTGATCAGGAGGGTAAAGTTAACCAGGTTCCAAGGGAGACTCTTTTGCGTTCCCAAGAAAGACTCCGACAAACTCAGAGTCATTCTAGACTTATCCCCTCTCAACAAGTTCATTGCGAACAACAAATTCAAGATGCTGACTCTGCAAAAAATAAGGACCCTTCTGCCTCAAAGGGCCTACACTGTCTCCATTGACCTGGCGGATGCCTACTGGCACATCCCAATGAATCATTACGCTTCCTCCTACCTAGGATTTCGACTCCAAAGGAAAAGTTACGCCTTCAGGGCCATGCCCTTCGGGCTCAACGTGGCTCCACGGATCTTCACCAAGCTGGCAGACACAATCGTCCAACAGCTACGTCTTCAGGGCGTCCAAGTGATGGCCTACCTAGACGACTGGCTAGTCTGGTCGACATCGCCCGTAGATTGTCTGAGAGCCTGCTACAAAGTCACCCAGTTCCTAGAGCATCTGGGCTTCAAGATAAACGCCGAGAAATCTCGCCTCTCTCCAGCTCAGAAGTTCCAATGGTTGAGAATCCATTGGGATCTTCAGTCACACCGCCTTTCCATCCCACAGAAGAAAAGGAAGGAAATAGCAGGGTCTGGCAGAAGGCTTCTAAAATCCAAACGGATCTCAAGACGACAGCAGGAACAAGTCCTCGGCTCTCTACAGTTCGCCTCTGTGACAAACCCAGTGCTTCGCGCACAGCTAAAGGATGCCGCGGGAGTCTGGAGACGTTTCGCATCCATCGCTCGAAGAGACCTCAAGAGACGGCTTCCAAACAGACTTCGCCTACTCTTAAAGCCGTGGTCGGAAGCAAAGGCCCTGAAAAGGTCCATCCCTCTTCAACACCCGCTTCCATCGATCAACTTCCACACGGACGCTTCACTGGAGGGTTGGGGAGGTCACTCCCACCAACAACAGGTTCAAGGAACATGGTCTCCCCTATTCAAGACGTTTCACATCAACATCTTGGAGGCCATGGCAGTTCTTCTCACCCTGAAGAAACTCTCCCCGCCTCCCTCGATCCACATTCGTCTGACTCTGGACAACTCGGTGGTAGTCAGATGTCTCAATCGTCAGGGCTCGAGATCGCCCTAGATAAATCAGGTACTTCTTCCGATCTTACGTTTGGCAGAAAGGAAGAAATTGCACCTGTCTGCAGTTCACCTACAAGGATTCCGCAACGTGATGGAAGACGCTCTATCGAGGACAAGCCCAATAGAGTCGGAATGGTCTCTAGACGCAAGGTCATTCTCCTTTATCTCTCACCAAGTCCCGGAACTTCAGATCGATCTCTTCGCGACGAGCGACAACAATCAACTTCCTCGATATGTGGCTCCGTACGAGGACCCCAAGGCAGAAGCAGTGGATGCCATGTCACTGGATTGGAACAGATGGTTCAGGATATACCTGTTCCCCCCTCCCAACCTTCTGCTGAAAGTCCTCTCCAAACTGAGAACCTTCAAAGGGACAGCGGCCCTAGTGGCTCCCAAGTGGCCCCGGAGCAATTGGTACCCCCTGGTCCTGGAGCTGCAGCTCACGCTGATTCCCCTACCGGGTCCAGTTTTCTCGCAACAAGTACAGAAGTCGACTGTCTTCGCTTCATCACTAAAAGTCAGGGACCTTCATCTCATGATTTTCTCTCCTTAGCCGCAAAGAAAAGGTTTGGGATCTCGAAGAAAAGCTTAGACTTCCTCGAGGAGTACAAGACTGAATCTACCAGATGGCAATACAAATCTTCCTGGACAAAGTGGGTTTCATTCGTCAAGGCAAAAAATCCTACGGAAATCACCATTGATTTTTGTATGTCCTTCTTTATTCACCTTCATGGACAAGGCTTAGCGGCCAACACGATTTCCACCTGTAAATCGGCCCTGACTAGACCACTCCTATATGCCTTCCAGATTGATCTGTCCAGTGATATCTTCAATAAACTGCCAAAGGCATGCACTAGACTACGCCCAGCACCCCCACCAAAACCTATCTCCTGGTCCCTGGACAAGGTGCTCCATTTTGCTTCTAGCCTGGACAATTGATTCGTGCCCTCTGAAAGATTTGACTCAAAAAGTTATCTTCCTTTTTGCTCTCACCTCAGGAGCCCGAGTCAGTGAAATAGTGGCATTATCAAGAGAAGAGGGTCATATCCTGATCGCTGAGACAGGAGAGCTTACCCTCTTCCCCGATCCGACGTTTCTCGCTAAGAATAAACTACCCACCAAGAGATGGGGCCCTTGGAGAATCTGCCCCATGAAGGAAGATGTCTCTCTATGCCCAGTGGGGAGTCTTAAGGTCTACCTTCGAACAACTTCAGACTTCGGTGGAGGACAACTCTTCAAAGGAGAAACATCGCGTAGCGACCTGTCACTGAAACAACTAAGAGCAAAAATCACCTACTTCATTCGCAGAGCGGATCCTGACAGTACACCCGCAGGTCACGATCCTAGAAAAGTCGCTTCTTCTCTGAACTTCTTCCAGAGTATGGATTTCGAAAGCCTCGAGGGCTTTACAGGCTGGAAATCATCACTCGTTTTCTTCAAGCACTACGCAAAACAAGTGTACGAAGTGAAGCATTTCGTGGTAGCAGAAACCTGCTGTTTAACTCTGCATAGAACAGTGAGTTACTTGGGACTTATAACTCTACGGGTGCCTGTGTTGACCCTTTCGTGATACATAATGATTTCATGGACACTTAGTGTTTCTAATAGACTGTTCTTACCAAGGTGAAATGTCATAGACTTTACATGAGTGCCACATGCCCTAGGGCATGATGTGTTTCCTTTGAATTTTTATAAAAGACTGACGTTCCTCTGGAACTTGTGTTTCTAAAAGTAAATTTTCCTTTCAGATTCAAGATAAAAGTCTTTATTTTCTATGTACATTATTCTTTTATCATTGTAAATAAAATCTATATTCATTATTGTAATTACTGCCATAATGATCTGCAATCCTAGAAATAAAATGTCTATTTTATTCCATGTGCATCTCTCTTCACTCCTATTCTTTATCAAGAAAGGCAATGGAGGAAGGGAAACCTTGTCCTGCACTGGAGGAGTGCAGACCCTTCTCCATTACTCTTCCCCCCGATGGTAGGCACTGGAAAGACATCCAGTCGACCTTCATGGTAGGAAAACTGGAGCCTGACGTAGCCGGTCGTCAATTCAATGAGGACCTCCCAAGGCTGAACGATCACCTCCTTCGTAGGGAACAGGATACGAAGGAGAGACTCGCCGCTTCGCTGTCCCATCAGGTACAGCTCGAACTCATGGCCGGGGATACCAGAGTCCCGGACTTCTATATGGTCCTCGCTAAGTCGCACCTAGCGACTGTAACCAAGGACCTATATAGCTTCACTAGGGCTCGCAGAGCCTGTTGAGAATTCGTGTTCGCTAACGCAACGGTGAAACACGAACCCCGGAGGCTGATTTCCTCCAATATCTGGGGCAAGTATCTCTTCCCATCTACCTTGGTGAAAGAGATAGTGGACAAAGCTGCCACGGAGAATAGGAACCTTCTCCATAAGTGGGGCATGTCCTGCAAGAGGAAGTCCTCTCAGGATGATGGCCCTCAGCCTAAGAGGAAAGCCTCGAAGCCCAGACCCCAGCAACGTCAACCGAGACGACAGTTTCCGGGTCCCGCTACTCCCCAGGTGGCTATGCAGCCGCAACAGACCTTTCAGTTGGTCCCCCAACCGGTGGTGTCGCAGTCGCCAGTCTTCACCCTTGCATACGAGCATCACTCGACTACCTTTCGTCCCAGAGGTAGGGGCTCAGGCAGAGGTTCCGGCAGAGATTCTTCTCGCCGTCCCTCCAGAGGCAGAGGAGGAAGGGGAGCTAGCGGCCGAGGTGGCAAACCCTCGGGACACCAGAAGCAATGATGTGCTTCCGGTGGGAGGAAGACTCCGCCAATTCCAGGATCGTTGGACCTTCGATCCCTGGGCACACAGCATCGTCAAGAAGGGACTGGGCTGGAGCTGGACTCAACCACCCCCAACCTTCCAGCAATTCTTCCAACAGTCAACCCCCCTCCTGGAAGAATATGTCCTGGAACTCTTGAACAAGAAGGTGATCAGGAGGGTAAAGTTAACCAGGTTCCAAGCTAGGGCATCCAAGGACGAAGAATCTGGTTTTGTTAAGGGCTTCCACTACAGCCAAGGCCTCTCCTTCAATGGGTGCATAACGAGACTCTGCTGGGTGTGTGAATCTACTCCCAATTAAGGTGGTTTTCCAGCCCGATTTGCAGCAAAATGGCCGGGTTGGTGTGCACAGGCAGTGTTTTTGGGTGAGCCAGAACCCAATGCCTGATTTGGACCAGTCGGTAGCAAGGCATGTTGGTTTTTCTTTATCGTAGATCTGAACGCCCCTCTTGATTTCGTCGATTATGTGATCTTTAGATTCCTCAAAAAGGGTGTCCATGTGTCTGTCCCAACAGAAAGGGTTGCCAGGGCGCAAAAAGTTACGAAACGGGGTCATGCGTTTGGTCATAGAGAAGGCATAAGAGACTTGATTGATGAGGCCAAACCAGGAGCGCACGTCGGTTATGTTTTTTGGTGTGGGGAAATCGCGTATTGCAGACAAATATTTCTCACATGGCCGGACGCAATCTGGTGTGATTTCAAACCCGGCAAACTGGACAGTGTTAGCTGAAAAAACAAACTTGTCAGGATTTAAAATGATACCATTATGACCACAAATATCTAACCATTGTACTGTCTGGAAGAAACTCTCCTCTATGTTGTCTGCCCAGAGCAACGTGTCATCGATGCACTTGGTTTTGTTCGGGATATGACCGACCAGTTCGTCGTATCGTCTGGAATAGCCGTCACCAGAAGCTATGTATCCTTGTGGGGCCGTGCAATACCTGTAGCGGCCCCATGGTGTGATGAATGTTGTTAGGTGACGGTCTTCGGGCCGTAGCGGTACGCTGTGGTATCCATTCCAGGCATCTAAGACGGTTTTACGTTTACCTGCTGGCACTGCACGAGCTTGATGGAAAGGGGATGGTGTGTGGTGTGTTTCGCAAGTGGCATGGAGGTTGAGGGCTTGCAGATCTACTGTGCGACGTGGTTTACCATTTTTCTTGGCGCAAACTACCATACGGCTCATCCATGTGACAGGCTCGCCTATGGAGTCTGGAATATGTGAGAATTAATCCATGTAATATTCATATGTAGATATGCATACATAGATACGATACATATATACATATTCAGTATATAAACACATCAGAAACGTGTAGCCTACCCTTACTAAACGCTTAGAACATAAACTAGTTACAACCTAAAGAGCTGTGGAAAAAAGGATGATGGGAATAACATTAACACTAGGAGGAGGACGAAAGAGCAACATGGATATGCGACCAAACTAAATTAAATGATATTCTAACAACATATAAGAAAAAGAAATGGACATGGGCAGGATATATAATGAGAATGACATATAATAGATGGACATTAAGAATAACAGAATGGGTATGAACTAGGAAAATTTGCTGGTATAAACCGGCATAGAAAGACCATTAACAGACGTGAGTGGAAGGACATGTCTAATATATATATATACAGTATATATATATATATATATATATATATATATATATATATATATATATATATATATATATATATATATATATATATATATGTGTGTGTGTGTGTGTGTGTGTGTGTTGAGCAAGAGATGGTGATAAGTTCTAGCTTTTTCAAAAAGAAAGATAAAAACAAGTATACATGGGTAAGAGTGGCAAATGGAAGAGTGGTAGAAGGGGCATTAATGGATTATGTGTTGATAACTAAAAGAATGTTTGGAAGATTGAAAGACGTGCACATGTTTAGGGGTATG
>NC_090733.1:60701458-60888958 GCF_036898095.1 Palaemon carinicauda
ATGATAAAAGAATAATGTACATAGAAAATAAAGACTTTTATCTTGAATCTGAAAGGAAAATTTACTTTTAGAAACACAAGTTCCAGAGGAACGTCAGTCTTTTATAAAAATTCAAAGGAAACACATCATGCCCTAGGGCATGTGGCACTCATGTAAAGTCTATGACATTTCACCTTGGTAAGAACAGTCTATTAGAAACACTAAGTGTCCATGAAATCATTATGTATCACGAAAGGGTCAACACAGGCACCCGTAGAGTTATAAGTCCCAAGTAACTCACTGTTCTATGCAGAGTTAAACAGCAGGTTTCTGCTACCACGAAATGCTTCACTTCGTACACTTGTTTTGCGTAGTGCTTGAAGAAAACGCGCGATGATTTCCAGCCTGTAAAGCCCTCGAGGCTTTCGAAATCCATACTCTGGAAGAAGTTCAGAGAAGAAGCGACTTTTCTAGGATCGTGACCTGCGGGTGTACTGTCAGGATCCGCTCTGCGAATGAAGTAGGTGATTTTTGCTCTTAGTTGTTTCAGTGACAGGTCGCTACGCGATGTTTCTCCTTTGAAGAGTTGTCCTCCACCGAAGTCTGAAGTTGTTCGAAGGTAGACCTTAAGACTCCCCACTGGGCATAGAGAGACATCTTCCTTCATGGGGCAGATTCTCCAAGGGCCCCATCTCTTGGTGGGTAGTTTATTCTTAGCGAGAAACGTCGGATCGGGGAAGAGGGTAAGCTCTCCTGTCTCAGCGATCAGGATATGACCCTCTTCTCTTGATAATGCCACTATTTCACTGACTCGGGCTCCTGAGGTGAGAGCAAAAAGGAAGATAACTTTTTGAGTCAAATCTTTCAGAGGGCACGAATCAATTGTCCAGGCTAGAAGCAAAATGGAGCACCTTGTCCAGGGACCAGGAGATAGGTTTTGGTGGGGGTGCTGGGCGTAGTCTAGTGCATGCCTTTGGCAGTTTATTGAAGATATCACTGGACAGATCAATCTGGAAGGCATATAGGAGTGGTCTAGTCAGGGCCGATTTACAGGTGGAAATCGTGTTGGCCGCTAAGCCTTGTCCATGAAGGTGAATAAAGAAGGACATACAAAAATCAATGGTGATTTCCGTAGGATTTTTTGCCTTGACGAATGAAACCCACTTTGTCCAGGAAGATTTGTATTGCCATCTGGTAGATTCAGTCTTGTACTCCTCGAGGAAGTCTAAGCTTTTCTTCGAGATCCCAAACCTTTTCTTTGCGGCTAAGGAGAGAAAATCATGAGATGAAGGTCCCTGACTTTTAGTGATGAAGCGAAGACAGTCGACTTCTGTACTTGTTGCGAGAAAACTGGACCCGGTAGGGGAATCAGCGTGAGCTGCAGCTCCAGGACCAGGGGGTACCAATTGCTCCGGGGCCACTTGGGAGCCACTAGGGCCGCTGTCCCTTTGAAGGTTCTCAGTTTGGAGAGGACTTTCAGCAGAAGGTTGGGAGGGGGGAACAGGTATATCCTGAACCATCTGTTCCAATCCAGTGACATGGCATCCACTGCTTCTGCCTTGGGGTCCTCGTACGGAGCCACATATCGAGGAAGTTGATTGTTGTCGCTCGTCGCGAAGAGATCGATCTGAAGTTCCGGGACTTGGTGAGAGATAAAGGAGAATGACCTTGCGTCTAGAGACCATTCCGACTCTATTGGGCTTGTCCTCGATAGAGCGTCTTCCATCACGTTGCGGAATCCTTGTAGGTGAACTGCAGACAGGTGCAATTTCTTCCTTTCTGCCAAACGTAAGATCGGAAGAAGTACCTGATTTATCTAGGGCGATCTCGAGCCCTGACGATTGAGACATCTGACTACCACCGAGTTGTCCAGAGTCAGACGAATGTGGATCGAGGGAGGCGGGGAGAGTTTCTTCAGGGTGAGAAGAACTGCCATGGCCTCCAAGATGTTGATGTGAAACGTCTTGAATAGGGGAGACCATGTTCCTTGAACCTGTTGTTGGTGGGAGTGACCTCCCCAACCCTCCAGTGAAGCGTCCGTGTGGAAGTTGATCGATGGAAGCGGGTGTTGAAGAGGGATGGACCTTTTCAGGGCCTTTGCTTCCGACCACGGCTTTAAGAGTAGGCGAAGTCTGTTTGGAAGCCGTCTCTTGAGGTCTCTTCGAGCGATGGATGCGAAACGTCTCCAGACTCCCGCGGCATCCTTTAGCTGTGCGCGAAGCACTGGGTTTGTCACAGAGGCGAACTGTAGAGAGCCGAGGACTTGTTCCTGCTGTCGTCTTGAGATCCGTTTGGATTTTAGAAGCCTTCTGCCAGACCCTGCTATTTCCTTCCTTTTCTTCTGTGGGATGGAAAGGCGGTGTGACTGAAGATCCCAATGGATTCTCAACCATTGGAACTTCTGAGCTGGAGAGAGGCGAGATTTCTCGGCGTTTATCTTGAAGCCCAGATGCTCTAGGAACTGGGTGACTTTGTAGCAGGCTCTCAGACAATCTACGGGCGATGTCGACCAGACTAGCCAGTCGTCTAGGTAGGCCATCACTTGGACGCCCTGAAGACGTAGCTGTTGGACGATTGTGTCTGCCAGCTTGGTGAAGATCCGTGGAGCCACGTTGAGCCCGAAGGGCATGGCCCTGAAGGCGTAACTTTTCCTTTGGAGTCGAAATCCTAGGTAGGAGGAAGCGTAATGATTCATTGGGATGTGCCAGTAGGCATCCGCCAGGTCTATGGAGACCGTGTAGGCCCTTTGAGGCAGAAGGGTCCTTATTTTTTGCAGAGTCAGCATCTTGAATTTGTTGTTCGCAATGAACTTGTTGAGAGGGGATAAGTCTAGAATGACTCTGAGTTTGTCGGAGTCTTTCTTGGGAACGCAAAAGAGTCTCCCTTGGAACCTGGTTAACTTTACCCTCCTGATCACCTTCTTGTTCAAGAGTTCCAGGACATATTCTTCCAGGAGGGGGGTTGACTGTTGGAAGAATTGCTGGAAGGTTGGGGGTGGTTGAGTCCAGCTCCAGCCCAGTCCCTTCTTGACGATGCTGTGTGCCCAGGGATCGAAGGTCCAACGATCCTGGAATTGGCGGAGTCTTCCTCCCACCGGAAGCACATCATTGCTTCTGGTGTCCCGAGGGTTTGCCACCTCGGCCGCTAGCTCCCCTTCCTCCTCTGCCTCTGGAGGGACGGCGAGAAGAATCTCTGCCGGAACCTCTGCCTGAGCCCCTACCTCTGGGACGAAAGGTAGTCGAGTGATGCTCGTATGCAAGGGTGAAGACTGGCGACTGCGACACCACCGGTTGGGGGACCAACTGAAAGGTCTGTTGCGGCTGCATAGCCACCTGGGGAGTAGCGGGACCCGGAAACTGTCGTCTCGGTTGACGTTGCTGGGGTCTGGGCTTCGAGGCTTTCCTCTTAGGCTGAGGGCCATCATCCTGAGAGGACTTCCTCTTGCAGGACATGCCCCACTTATGGAGAAGGTTCCTATTCTCCGTGGCAGCTTTGTCCACTATCTCTTTCACCAAGGTAGATGGGAAGAGATACTTGCCCCAGATATTGGAGGAAATCAGCCTCCGGGGTTCGTGTTTCACCGTTGCGTTAGCGAACACGAATTCTCAACAGGCTCTGCGAGCCCTAGTGAAGCTATATAGGTCCTTGGTTACAGTCGCCAGGTGCGACTTAGCGAGGACCATATAGAAGTCCGGGACTCTGGTATCCCCGGCCATGAGTTCGAGCTGTACCTGATGGGACAGCGAAGCGGCGAGTCTCTCCTTCGTATCCTGTTCCCTACGAAGGAGGTGATCGTTCAGCCTTGGGAGGTCCTCATTGAATTGACGACCGGCTACGTCAGGCTCCAGTTTTCCTACCGTGAAGGTCGACTGGATGTCTTTCCAGTGCCTACCATCGGGGGGAAGAGTAATGGAGAAGGGTCTGCACTCCTCCAGTGCAGGACAAGGTTTCCCTTCCTCCATTGCCTTTATGACCGCTGTGAAGGCCTTTTCAATGAAGGGGAAGGTCGCAGTATTTGGCGCAACGAAGGTTGGATGCTTCTTACTAAGCGCCGGCATCTTGGAGTTAGTGAAACCCCCCCTCTTCACTGCCTGAGCTAACATAGCTTGGGCCTTCGCGAGATCGAACACAATAACTTCTTTTGGTTCGGTCTCCTCCTTTGAGGCTGGTTCGGACCTGAGCCGGACGTAATAGTCCGGATAAGCCTCGAAATTTGGGAAGAGCTCCACTTCTTCCAGCAAAATAGAGCCAACCCTTTCACTGATGTAAATCTTGCCAGTTGTAATTGGCATATGCTCGGCATATCTCCAGGGGTTAGCTTCCGAGCAGGTGGGGAGGTCCTTAACCGAAATCCTTTTCGGTTGTTTGAAGCCGACGAGAGTCGTCCGGAATTGCTCCTGAGTCTCTCGCAGCTTCTTGTCCATGAGGGCTTCAAGCATTTTGAAGACCTCTTGAGTGGCGGATGGAAGAGGGTCCGGTGTGGCAGAAGTCGAAGGAACAGGTTCCTCGGACGGTGCAGGAGTTGCTGGGGGAGCAGGAGCGACCTCGGTCTCCGAATCAGGGTATTCCACCTGATCTTCCTCATAGTCGAGCTCCTCGCCCATGAGGTTCTTCTCCGTCTCTTCCGACACTTCTGACATACATTCCACGTTGTCGGAATCAAGATGGCACTCACGCATGGACTGCGCCATGACTACGTCAGGTTCAACCACGATCTGGACGGTGGGGATCTGATCACGGGGGACCACTGAATCTTTGGATGCTTTTGGGAAAAGCAAGGCCCTCAAGACTTCGTTGGGAAGGTACGGTCCAGTGGCGTTCTTCTGGAAGCCACGCACCCATTTGCGTAGCTTCTCCCTAGCAATGTCCCTTGCCTCCGCAGTAGGAGGATCGTCGAACGCCTCGACAAGAAGACTTTTGCAGACTGTACAGTTCTGCGGGTCCCAATACTTCAAGTCGCCTTTCTTGGCGGCGCAGGGGGCGTGGGTCCGGCACGCCTTGTGCCCGTAGAAGTCCGGGCGCTTCACCCCGCAGGAGTTACTCTCACACTTCAAATACTCCTCCTGTAAAAGAAAGAGATCATGAGTACATGGAAGGCATAAGAATGACTTACATTACTCTAAAATTAAGGATAACTTAATCTAAAGTTAAGAATAACTTAATTATAAGAACATATTAATGTTTAAGATTAATGAGCGGGAAAGGAAGTAGATAGACACATACTTGTGAATCCCGCCCAGCCGGTTACCGTAACCTTATCCGTAGACAATTCCTTTGTACCCGAAGGTCACAATGAGGGAAATCCGTATGGATGAGCCAAGCTAGGCTTTTAACAGGAATTGTCCACAGAGTGTAATAGGGTCTGAGACCACTCAGATCCCTGGGGGAGAGGGGAAATAGGATAAACCCCTTATTAAATGTAGGTTCCGGCAATCGACTGCACTAAGATACACAGAATATGCTGGAATTATTGTAATGTGCAATCAAACAGCATAGCTACAATCTTGGATGGTAAGACAATACCTATATGGAAGTGGTCAAGCCATCTTGCTGCAACATATTGACTGTCGGCATGTTGCTGGCAGCCAGGGAAGGGGTACATGTCCCTTAACGTCTCATGAGGGTGCCGGCAGACCGACGGCACACTGGAGGCCGGTCCTGCAGGGTGGAAGGCATCAAGGCAGACACACTGAGCATCTATAAGGATAATACCATAAAGGTGACCGTTGGCACAGTGGCGGGTCGTCGGCAGGGGGCGGCGGCTCCGGCAGCCGAAGGCTGACGGCATGGTGAGCCTTGGATCAGTTCATAAGATAGATATATATGGTTGTATACCCAGATTGCCGGAAATCAATGCCGGCATGCGGGTGGCAGACTCCGAAAGTCGGCCGGCTGTTACTAGGTAAAATGAGGGGCGGGATGTCGGCGGTATGTCGACGGAAGGCGGCAGCCTCGGGCACACGGAAGGCGGCAGCCTCCGGCACACGGAAGGCTGACGTCTTAGAGGGGGGAGGCATCTTATGAAAGAATGTCACCTGAGGTAGTGGCGGTTATCGCCGGCAGTAGAGACGGCAAGGGACCGGCACCAGGATAGAAAGAGAGAAAGGTAAGGAGGGATGGAAGGGGTAAGATCCTATACCCCTCCGGCATCCCTCCGGAGAGAGTGCACTCATGATAGGAGTGGATACTCCTAACATCCGGCGGCAGGGAGCCGGCAGGTGGCCGGGTGCCTGTGGTAACCCAAGGGAGGGATAGAGGGCACTCAAAGAGGGGGGAATCCCCCGCCGGCAGGACCGCCGCCGGCAACCACCCCCATAGAACGCTATGAAGGGTAAGTGTACCAGAGCGGCCAGCAAGCAGGAGAACAAGTTAGCCCTACCACTCCACCCAAGGGAGGAGTTGTAGTACTAAGGACAGAGGTTTGTAGGCAAGCTTACACCAAAGGGATAGGTGGGGAGGGAGAAGAAGGGGTCTTTCTAAAGAGGAGACTCTGCATGAGAGCGGCCACCAAGGCAAAGGAGAATGCTCCCTAACCTAGGATAGGTAGCCCAGATCAAGAACGGTATTAATGTACCGTCCCAAACTATAATGAGACAGAGTCAACCCCCAGAGCTTAACCTAGAGTAGGAGGACTAGCTCCTAGGCTAGGAAAGCCTGAAAGACACATCGCTAGTTGCAGGGAGGAAGGAGTAACCCAACCAAGTGCAACTGAGGAAGGGCAGGGCCTTTCCTAATATCTCAGGCATGACCCTAAGGGGGGATCATTCCCTTAGGGTAGGCAGAGAAGCGATAAATACTCTGGTTGTAAACGAGATTCCCCTATATAGAAGGGAAAGCAAGTCTACCCAGAGGGAATGCCCGCAGGCAGGGGGAATAGGGAGCATATAAGGGTTCCTACATTAGGTTAGGAGGGGGTTGATACACAATCAACACGGTCCCTTATATGGTCCCCGAAGGCGAAAACACTTACATCACAGTAAATAGTATGTTTAATAATGCCGCAATCTTCATAACTTAACTTAGGAACACTAATATATATCATGCATGAAAACAAGCACTAGGCTGTCCAGCCTAGGGGCTAAGCTAGCGATCTAGTATGGGGTCGAACAGCGACCGAGTCTGATGAGCGCTAAAACACGATATAAAGATTCCCTAGCTATGAAGACTAAATAACTAATAATAATAATTAGTTAAATGACCGGAGAAGGCTGTTCTGGCTAACTAAATAAAGCATGCAACATGAACAGCGGCGCCGTAAAATGGCGCGTCCGGTATCGGCATAGCTCTGCCACAAAACACAATATTTTACGAAAAGTAGAAGTTACTTTACGGCTAGAGCTTATTTAAACAATACTGGGACCTGGTACTCAACTTTCCAGAAGAAGGCAAGGCTGAAGGTAGCGACATAACGGCGATGTAAGCTGATAAAGAAAGCACTTGGGAAAAATCCGACTTAGCAAAGAAGCTACAGACGAAAGGATGAGGACGGACGTGACGTCATTTAGCAATGGGGCCCGTTTGTTCACGTCTCGAGTACCAAAAGCAGCCACGGATGAGAGTAATTGTGGAACGGCTCCTCAGTTACTCAGCCACGGATGAGAGTAATTGTGGAACGGCTCCTCAGTTACTCAGCCACCTTTCCATATCGAAGTGTTAACTCTATATGGGGTGTAGATAGCTATGTGGCTTGTTAATACATGCGTCCCCTGTTGATATACGATATCCTAGAGGGAAACCTTTAGGGTACTCGCACCAGAAGTTAGAATTCTGTGATAACCTTTAGTTTAATTCTCTGGGAATATCCACTGTAGTTAAATATACCCTAGGAAGCTACTGAAGGAACCTTCCATCAGGACATCATGGCTTGAGCCCAAAAAATTCATTTATTAGCAATAAATGAGAATTAGCATACATAAAAAATATTAAATGTAAATTTGTGAATAGAATGTAAATCAGTTACATAGACTTGGGACATTAGTAGAAATGGTTGTGGTATCTGAAAACAAAAAATTGCCATCACACATGTCAATTCCGTAGGAATTGTAATGTCTTTCTGAAAATGTCTTAGATACACTTCATGTTTGAAAACACATGGCACAAGTGTTTAGTCTATGTGACTTCACCTTAGTATATTTAGAACAGTCCGTAGTGTCACCACGGTGACACAATTTTCACTGTGTTGCGCACTAGGGTCAACACAGACACCCTTAGAGTTAAGAGTCCCTTATAACTCACTGTTCTTCGCAGCACTAAGCAGCAGGTTTTAACACACTACCTGCAGCTACCACAAAGTGTTTAACTTCTTGCACCTGCTTCGCGTAGTGTTTAAAGAACACTCTCGATGACTTCCATCCCGTGAATGAGCGAAGACTCTCGAAGTCCATCGACTGGAAGAAATTCAAGGAAGAGGCAACTTTCCTGGGATCGTGACCTGCGGGTGTACTGTCAGGATCCACTCTGCGAATGAAGTAGGTGATCTTCGCCCTTAGTTGTTTAAGTGACAAGTCAGAACCCGATGTTTCTCCTTTAAAGAGCTGTCCTCCACCGAAGTTTGAAGTTCTTCGAAGATAGACCTTTAGACTCTCCACTGGACACAGGGAGATATCTTCCTTCAGAGGGCAGATTCTCCAGGGACCCCACCTCTTAGTGGGTAGCTCGTTCTTGGCGAGAAACGTTGGATCAGGAAAGAGGGTGAGTTAGCCTGTTTCTGCGAACTGGATCTGGCTTGCTTCCCTTGATAATGCCATATTTTATGAATAGTCCTTACCTGGCAGTTATATATATATAGCTTAGTCTCTGACTTCCGGCAGAATTTATTCGAAAATCGCAGCAACCGCCTTGCGGTGGTTGTGTGGTTAGGTGGTTAACAACCCTTACAGGGTGGTACTTGGAATCATTCCTGTTTTCTGTTCCTCAGATCATCTCTGCCGGCCGGATCGACATCGTTGGTCCGCCATTAAGAGTTTTTTCGAATCGCTTTCTCTACATCTCTGTTTTGGACTTCGTTTGGTGAAGTACACTGATTTGGGGATTTGGGCAATCGTATGTTGTTATTATTTTTGTACTATTTGTTTATCATGAGTGAAAAACTTAATTTTCGTGTATATGCGAGTGATGTATGCAAGGTGAGGTTACCGAAAGTTTCGGTTGACCCTCACACAGTTTGTATGGGTTGCAGGGGGTTTGAATGTGCACTAGATAATAGGTGCAAGGAATGCGAGGGTTTAAATGAAGGTGATTGGTTAGCTATGAAGCGCTATGTGCGCAAACTAGAACTCAATAGAGTTAGGAGAGCTAAATCAAAGTCAAAGTCTGCTTGTGAAACTAGTTTAGATTTTTCTATTGACCCTTTAATTGTTTCCTCTTTGGAAGTTGTTCCTTCCCCTGAGGTAGTAACTCCTGCCCCTTCTACAGGATCTGCGCCTGCGGATGACTCTCAGTATGCCAGGATGGCTGCTGAGTTGGAGGCCATCAAAGCACAACTTGCAGCCTTTAAAGGTAAGGGTGAAAGTGATATTAGTGCTTGTGAAAGTGCAGTGGAGGTGGCGGCTGATCGAACCTGTCATTACCCTAGGTCTAGACCTCTACCAAGCTCCCAGGACCAAGGGAGAAGGTACGTCAACAGCCGAAAGGGGGTGAAAGGTGCTTATCCTCGGTCAGTCGTCATCTCAGACAGTCCTGTTGCGACCTCCCAGGCTGCTCTTGACCGCCGTAGAAAAGGCGTGTCGGACACGTTAGTGTCTTCACCTGATCCTTCTCCCAGACGCAAGTGGCAATACGAATTGTCAAGACCGACGAAGAGAAGGTGGGACCGGGAAGTGCAGTCTCTCAAGACCGACGAAGAGAATGTGGGACCGGGAAGTGCAGTCTCGCTCTCCCTCTTCCGGTTTGAGTAGCCAAGAACCTGAACCTTCTGAGGACGACTTCGATGTTGTTCCTGCTAAGAGGTCGAAACCAAGAGTCCAGTTAAGCCTGCTAAAATTCCTGCTTCTGCTACCAGCGCTCCCAAACAGCCGCCTCCTGCGGAACCGCGAGAACCAGCAGAAGTCGCTAAAGCCTTCATGGCTGTTATGCAGGAACAGCTTTCATCGCTAGTACAAGCTTTCAGACGCCCTCCTTCCCAGTCCGACAGACGTAAGGATGTCTCTTTACCGGTTAAGAGATCATCTTCTAGGAGGGAACGAAGTGCCTCTCCAAGAGAACCTCTGCGCACTTAGTCGGCCGTACGACACCGCGCACCCTCTTCATCAGCTCGGCGCCAGGACTCTACTGCCTCTTGCCCTCGGTGCCAGGACGATTCTGCCTCTCGCTCGAAGCTCCAGGACGATTCCGCCTCGCGATTTAGGCAGCAGGACGAATGCAGCCTGCCTTATCAGGACGAATGCAGCCTGCCTTATCAAGACGATACCGCTTCTCGTCAACAGGATGATACCTCTTCTCGCCGCCAGGACGATAGCAGCGCTCGGTGCCAGGACGCTTCCTTCTCTAGGCGCCAGAACGACACCTATGCTCGGCGCTAGGACGCAAGCAGCTCTCGGTGCCAGGCTGCTTGCAGCCCCCTTCTTCAAGATGTAGACCCTGATCAGGACCTCGATGATGTATCGGAAGAGGAAGAGAAACCTACCAACTCTGCTAGCGACTATAAGGTTCTGTCTCGCTCCGTTTTGGAACTATATGGGGAGGAATTCCAACCTTCGGCTCCTCGTTCTCCTCAGTCGCAATTCACCAGGAAGAAGGCTACGAAGCATTCGGACTTCATCAAAATGAAGCTTTCAATTTCCGCTAGGAAAGCGCTCGCTAAGGTGGGTGATGGGATGAAGGAGCAGAGGCAGGCGGTTAAGACCACCTTTTCTTTCCCACCATATCGGCTCACTTCCAAGCCTGGTATGTTGTGTGAGACGGGGAACCATTGGGTCTAGGAGTGCCTGCCTCCTCCCAAGGGGACTTCTCTGGTCTTGTGGACTCTGCAAGAAGACACGCTCTGAACTCTGCCAAGGTGATGTGGTCCATGTCGGAACTTGATCACCTCGTCAAGGGAATTTTCAGGGTTTTCGAGGTTTTTAGCTTCTTAGACTGGTCTCTTGGAACTCTGGCCAGGAAGACAGAACTTCTGGAAGGCACAAATAATCTGACGAGTATCATGTCCTGCATGGACAAAGCTCTAAGGGATGGGGCTAATGAGTTGGCTTCCCTTTTCTCAGCAGGGGTCTTGAAGAAGAGGGCCCTGTTGTGCTCCTTCACCTCTAGGTCGGTGACTGTTGCCCAGAAGTCGGAGCTGCTTTACACCCTCTGTCACACCATCTCTTTCCCGAAGCTCTGGTCAGAGATATCTCCCTTTCTCTGGCACAAAAGGCTACTCAGGACCTTTTATCTCGGTCAGTTAGAAAGCCTTTGCCTGTCGCTCCTGCTCCTCTGAAGAAGGAAGAGAGGAAGTTCCAGCAGCCCTTTCGGAGTAGGACTTCCTCAAGAGCGGATTTCAGGGGGAGAAGACAAGAGTCAGGGCCAAGGACCTGCAGAGGTTCGTTTATGCCCCGATCCAAGAAATGAGATGGAAGTCCTCCAGACAACAGTAGGGGCAAGACTGTCACGTTTTTGGCAGTCTTGGAAGAGGAGAGGGGCGGACACCTGGTCCCTCTCGGTCATCAAGGAAGGTTACAAGATCCCCTTTTTAAAGAAGCCTCCTCTCTCAGATATTCCCCTAGCCTTAGTGGCGCAGTACGCCGATGCGGGGAAACAAGAGGCTCTTCTGGAGCTAGTCGACCAGATGTTGGTCAAGGGAGCAATAGAGCCAGTTCTGGACCTTGCCTCCCCAGACTTTTACAATCGCCTGTTTCTGGTTCCCAAGAACTCGGGTGGATGGAGACCAGTCCTAGATGTCAGCTCTCTGAAAGCCTTCGTGGAGAAAACAAAGTTCTCCATGTAGACGACTCAGCCCGTTCTGGCAGCAGTTTGTCTAGGCGACTGGATGGTATCTCTCGACCTGCAGGACGCTTATTTTCACGTCCCCATTCATACGACTTCAAGGAAATATCTGAGATTTGTGATTCAGGGCAAGTGCTTTCAATTCAGGGCACTTTACTTCGGTCTCAGCACGGCTCCTCAAGTTTTCACCAGGCTAATGGCGAACGTGGCAGGCTGGTTACATCAGGAGGGGATAAGGGTATCCTTTTATCTGGATGACTGGTTGATCCGATCACAGTCAAAAGAAAAATGTCTGGAGGACCTACAGAAGACGTATACGATGACTCAGGACCTGGGGCTCATCATCAACAGGGAGAAGTCTCAGACCAAGCCAAATCAGACTATTCTCTATTTGGGGATAGTTCTGAATTCAGTTCTTTTTCGGGCTTCTCCCTCCCAGGAAAGGCAGACCAGGTGCCTAGAGAAAGTCAGAGAATTTCTAAAGAAGCAGGAATGCTCAGCGAAGGAGTGGATGAGTTTGCTGGGAACTCTATCCTCCCTAGAGCAGTTTGTCTCGTTGGAAAGTTGGAGGCCAATATTGCCGGACGTCAGTTCGGTGAAGACCTTCAAAGCTGTCAGATTTTCTCCTGCGCAGGGAGCAAGAGACAAAAGAGAGACTTGCTGCATCGATGTCATTAAAAACGACTCTGGAAACGATGGCAAGTGACCCCAAAGTCCAAGATATGTTTATGATAGTGGCCAAAACCCATCTTGCCACAGTAACAAAGGACCTCTACAGTTTCATCAAAGCTAGGAGAGCTTGTAGAGAGTTCGTGTTCGCCTCGGCTGCAGTAGGGCACGAACCAAGGAAACTGATCTCATCTTGCATATGGGGTAAAGACCTCTTCCCTAGCGAAGTGGTCAAAGAGGTAGTGGATAAGGCCGCCACAGAGAATAGAAACCTTCTCCAGAAGTGGGGCCTAACTCTTAAAAGAAAGTCTTCCCCGGATGAAGGTCCCCAACCTAAAAGGAAGACTAAGAAACCTAGGCTATCCTCTCGGCCAGCCAAACCTTATAGACAGCAACAGCAACAACTTCCCATGACCGCAGTGCCTCAGATGGTGGCACAAACCCCGACCACGTACCAGTTGGTACCTCAAGCCGTGACAACTCAGTCACCGGCATTCGAAAGGCAGACAACTACCTTCTACCTTTCGCCCAAGAGCTAGAGGATCAGCCAGAGGTTCATCTAGACCCCCTTCAAGAGGAAGGGGGTTCAGGGGAGGACGCAGTCAAGGAGGCAGTGCCTCAGGTTAACAACAACAGAAGTGAAACGCTTCCGGTATGAGGGAGACTTCATCTTTTTCGGGATCGTTGGACCTTCGATCCCTGGGCCCACAGCCTAATCAAGAATGGACTGGGTTGGAGCTGGTACAGCACTCCACCTCCGTTCCCACAATTCTTCCAACACTCTACCCCCGTTCTGGAAGAATATATTCGAGAACTCTTGGAGAAAAGAGTAATTCGAAGGGTAAAGTCCATCAAGTTCCAAGGAAGGCTGTTTTGTGTTCCAAAGAAGGACTCAGAAAAACTCAGAGTCATTCTGGACTTGTTGCCACTCAACAAGTTCATAGTAAACTACAAGTTCAGGATGTTGACACTTCAACACATAAGGACCTTACTACCCAAACGGGCATTTACCGTCTCTATAGACTTGTCAGATGCTTATTGGCATATTCCAATCAGTTGTCACCTCTCCTCCTACCTAGGGTTCAAGCTACAACGAAGACTCTATGCCTTCAGAGCCATGCCATTCGGGCAAAACATAGCCCCAAGAATTTTCACGAAGCTTGCGAACGCAGCTCTCCAACAATTACGCCTAAAGGGAATCTAAGTAGTGGCCTACTTGGACGACTGGCTGGTGTGGGCAGCATCCAGGACAGAATGCATGCAAGTTTCCCAACAGGTGATCCAGTTCCTGGAACATCTAGGATTCAAGATCAACAGAAAAAAGTCTCGACTTTCTCCATCTCAAAAGTTTCAGTGGTTGGGAATCCACTGGGACCTACTGTCACACCAACTTTCCATCCCTGTAAAGAAGAGGAAAGAAATAGCAGGTTCTGTCAAGAGACTACTAGAATCCAAAAGGATATCAAGACGTGAACAGGAGAGAGTGCTGGGCTCTCTTCAGTTTGCCTCAGTAACAGACCCGGTGCTAAGAGCACAGCTAAAGGATGCAACCGGAGTTTGGAGAAAATATGCATCAAACGCGCGAAGAGATCTGATAAGACCAATACCGACTCGTCTGCGAACGCTTCTCAAGCCGTGGTCCAAAGCCAAGCAACTGAAGAAATCGGTACTTCTTCAGCCACCTCCCCCCTCAATGACTATTCATACAGACGCTTCGAAATAAGGATGGGGAGGTCATTCTCACCGGAAGAAAGTCCAAGGAACTTGGTCCAACCTATTCAATAAGTTTCACATAAACTTTCTGGAAGCCATGGCAGTACTTCTTACATTAAAGAAAGTTTCTCCTCATCACTCGATCCACATAAGATTGGTACTAGACAGCGAGGTGATAGTGAGATGCCTGAATCGACAAGGATCGAGGTCACCTCAAATCAACCAAGTGATGTTGGCCATCTTTCGGCTAGCGGAAAAGAAGAGATGGCACTTGTCAGCAGTTCACCTTCAAGGAGTCCGCAATGTGACGGTGGAAGCTCTATCCAGGCTCACGCCGATAGAGTCAGAATGGTCCCTGGACGCAGGATCATTCTCTTTCATCTTGAGTCAAGTCCCGGAACTGCAGATAGACCTCTTTGCGACAAAAGACAACAAGAAGTTACATCTTTACGTGTCCCCGTACGAGGATCCTTTAGCGGAAGTAGTGGACGCTATGTTCCTCGACTGGAACAGATGGTCCAGGATTTACCTGTTCCCTCTGCACAATCTTCTACTGAGGGTCCTCGACAAACTGAGATCTTTCAAGGGGAAAGCGGCAATAGTGGCTCACAAGTGGCCGAACAGCGTTTGGTTCCCTCTGGCATTAAAACTACAGCTGAAGTTTCTACCGCTACCGGATCCAGTTTTGACTCAGCGAGTTCAGAAGTTGACTGTCTTCGCTTCATCACAGAAAACCCGGAACCTGCAGCTCATGATTTCTATCCCTGGCGGTGAGAAAAAGATTCGGAATATCAAGAGACAGTATACAGTGAGCCCTCGCTACTTCGCGGTTCGACTATCGCGGATTCACGACTTCGCAGATTTTTTTCATAATGCATGTATATACTGTACATATATCGCGGATTTTCGGGAAATTTCGAAAATAGCCGCGATATATGAAGACCCCAAATATTTCGTTAATTCCATTAATAATTAGTAATATCTGCTCTTACGGATGGTTCATTGCATTACATATGACATATAATTCAGTACAGAAAGAAATAAAACACGAAAAGAATGTGATCATACGATAATTCAGTATACGTAGTAAAATTAAATCAAACATGAAACGCAAATCAGATGCAGTCTGACTTTGTCATACAGTGAGCCCTCGTTTATTGCGGTAGATAGGTTCCAGACCCGACCGCGATAGGTGAAAATCCGCGAAGTATTGACACCATATTTACGTATTTATTTAACGTGTATATTCAGACTTTTAAAACCTTCCCTCGTACGTAGTACTGTTAACAAACTACCCTTTAATGTACAGAACACTTAATGCATGTACTACAGTACCCTAAACTAAAACAGGCACAAATATTAAAGGCGATTTTATATCATGCGTTTCCTAAACACGCCAAAAAGCACGATAAAAAATGGCAACCAATGTTTTGTTTACGTTTATCTCTGATCATAATGAAGAAACAAACGCATTTACACATCTGTGTATAGGTTAGTGTTTGCATCGATTATATTGATTATACAGTATGTTAATTTTGTTATTACCAATGTTTTACTTAATTTTTCTTAGGACTTCCAAATGAAATGTTTTTCTTTATGACGCCGCCTGAAACATTACATTTGTAGTAGTAGCCATCAGCAGCCTTACACCATTCAAATACGGTATGACTGCATCTGATTTGCGTTTCATGTTCGATTTAATTTTACTACGTACTATATACTGAATTATCGTATGATCACATTCTCTTTTTGTGTTTTATTTCTTTCTGTACTGAATTATATGTCATATGTAATGCAATGAACCATCAGTAAGAGCAGATATTACTAATTACAGTAGTAATGGAATTAACGAAATATGTATTTGGGGTCTTCATATATCGCGGTATTTTCAAAATTTTTGGAAAATCCGCGATATGTGTATATACATGCGTTATGAAAAAAATCCGCGAAATGGTGAATCCGCGATGGTCGAACCGCGAAATAGCGAGGGCTCACTGTACACACACATATACCAAGGCACTTCCCCAAATTTTGGGGGGTAGCGGACATCAAACAAATGAAACAGAAAAGGGGACCTCTCCTCTCTACATTCCTCCCAACCTGACAAGGGACTCAACCGAGTATGGCTGGTACTTATAGGGGTGCCACTGCCCACCCTCCCACATTATACACCACAGATGAAGCTTCATGATGCTGAATCCCCTACTGCTCCTACCTCTGTGGTCTTCCAAGGCACCGGAGGAAGCAGCAGAGCCTACCGGAACTGCGTCACAATCGTTCACCATTCATTCCTATTTCTAGCACGCTCTCTTGCCTCTCTCACATCTATCCTCCTATCACCCAGAGCTTCCTTCACTCCATCCATCCACCCAACCCTTGACCTTCCTCTTGTACTTCTCCCATCAACTCTTGCATTCATCACCTTCTTTAGCAGACAGCCATTCCATTCTCTCATCATGGCCAAACCACCTCAACACATTCATATCCACTCTAGCTGCTAACTAATTTCTTACACCCGTTCTCACCCTCACTACTTCGTTCCTAACCCTATCTACTCGAGATACACCAGCCATACTCCTTAGACATTTAATCTCAAACACATTCAATTTCTGTCTCTCCGTCACTTTCATTCCCCACAACTCCGATCCATACATCACAGTTGGTACAATCACTTTCTCATACAGAACTCTTTACATTCATGCCCAACCCTCTATTTTTTACTACTCCCTTAACTGCCGCCAACACTTTGCATCCTTCATTCACTCTCTGACGTACATCTGCTTCCACTCCACCATTTGCTGCAACAACAGACGTCAAGTAATTAAACTGATCCACCTACTCAAGTAACTCTCCATTCAACATGACATTCAACCTCGCACCACCTTCCCTTCTCGTACATCTCATGACCTTACTCTTATCCACATCAACTCTCAATTTCCTTCCTTCTCACACACCCTTCCAAATTCTGTCACTAATCGGCCAAGATTCTCTTCCGCGTCTGCAACCAGTACAGTATCATCCACAAACAATAACTGATTTACCTCCCATTCATGGTCATTCTCGTCTACCAGTTTCTATCCTCGTCCAAGCACTTGAGCATTCATCTCTCTCACCACTCCATCAACATACAAGTTAAACAACCACGGCGGCATCACACATCCCTGTCTCAGCCCCCACTCTCACCGGAAACCAATCGCTCACTTCATTTCCTATCCTAACACATCCTTTACTACCTTTGTAGAAACTTTTCACTGCTTGCAACAACCTTCCACCAACTCCATATAACCTCATCACATTCTACATTGCTTCCCTATCAACTCTATAATACACTTTCTCCAGATCCATAAATGCAACATACACCTCCTTACCTTTTGCTAAATATTTCTCGCATATCTGCCTAACTGTAAAAATCTGATTCACACAACCCCTACCTCTTCTAAAACCACCCTGTACTTCTAAGATTGCATTCTCTGTTTTATCCTTAATCCTATTAATCAGTACTCTACCACCACACTCAACATCTAATACTCCTTGAATTACAACACTCATGCACATCTCCCTTACCCTTATATAGTGGTACAATACATGCACAAACCCAATCTACTGGTACCATTGACAACTCAAAAGACATATTAAACAATCTCACCAACCATTCAAGTACAGCCACACCCCCTTCTTACAACATCTCAGCTCTCACACCATCCACATCCATACCAGATGCTTTTCCTACTCTCGTTCCATCTAGTGCTCTCCTCACTTCCTCTCTTGTAATCTGTCTCATTCTCATCTCCCATCATCAGCACCTTAACACATGCAACAGTTATTATATCTGCCTCCCTATTATCCTCAACATTAAGTAAACTTTCAAAATATTCCGCCCACCTTTTCCTTACCTCCTCTCCTTTTAACAACCTTCCATTTAAATCTTTCACTGTCTATTCAATTCTTGAAACAGCCTTCCTTACTCTCTTCACTTCTTTCCAAAACTTCTTCTCATTCTCTTCTTATGAATGACCCAATCCCTGACCCCACCTCAGGTCAGCTGCCCTCTTTGCCTCAATTACCTTGCACTTTACTTCCACATTTTTCTCTCAATCTTTCATACTTCTCTACACTATTACTCTGCAGCCATTCTTCAAAAGCCCTCTTTTTCTCTTCCACTTCTACCTTCTCGCCTTTATTCCACCATTCACTGCCCTTCCTCATGCTGCCTCCAACAAACTTTTTGCCACACACCACTTGCAATCCCAACAAAATTTTCTTTTACTAACTTCCACTCCTCTAAATTACCCGTTTCTCTTACTTTCACTTCGTCATATGCCATTTTCAACCTTTCTTGATATTTACTTTTTACCCACCCCCCCCCCCCCCGTTTTATTAGCTCTTCAACGCTCCCTAGCTCCCTTTTACATCCACCTACTCTATTACTACAACTAATTTTCCTTCCACCAAAAAATGATCAGACATACCGTTAGCCATACCCCTAAACATGTGCACGTCTTTCAATCTTCCAAACATTCTTTTAGTTATCAACACATAATCCATTAATGCCCCTTCTACCACTCTTCCATTTGCCACTCTTACCCATGTATACTTGTTTTTATCTTTCTTTTTGAAAAAGCTAGAACTTATCACCATCTCTTGCTCAACACACACACACACACACACACACACATATATATATATATATATATATATATATATATATATATATATATATATATATATATATATACTGTATATATATATTAGACATGTCCTTCCACTCACGTCTGTTAATGGTCTTTCTATGTCGGTTTATACCAGCAAATTTTCCTAGTTCATACCCATTCTGTTATTCTTAATGTCCATCTATTATATGTCATTCTCATTATATATCCTGCCCATGTCCATTTCTTTTTCTTATATGTTGTTAGAATATCATTTAATTTAGTTTGGTCGCATATCCATGTTGCTCTTTCGTCCTCCTCCTAGTGTTAATGTTATTCCCATCATCCTTTTTTCCACAGCTCTTTAGGTTGTAACTAGTTTATGTTCTAAGCGTTTAGTAAGGGTAGGCTACACGTTTCTGATGTGTTTATATACTGAATATGTATATATGTATCGTATCTATGTATGCATATCTACATATGAATATTACATGGATTAATTCTCACATATTCCAGACTCCCAAGTTTAACTGGGGTGCTAAAATGAATTCAGACTAATCAATCAATCCGGAATTTTGTGCCAAGATTTGCGTATGCTGAATTTCGCTACATTTATCCATTGCACCATTATCAATATAATTTTGTTTTTTCCTGTTTCATATAAATCACATTCGATTAAGAATTGTTTTGAGCTATTTTCAGTGCGCTTACTCTTTCAGAAATATGTTAGTTGCTTATTAGATTTACTACAGTCAGCTAACCTTGACTTGGCAAAAGTTGTATAATTATTTGAAACTGTAACAGTTCATCTTGAAGAGAAGCGTTCTGGTTCATCTTGTTTTGATGTTTTGTGGGATGAGGTGGAGAAGAGTTCAACAGCTGTTGGTTTTGATACTTCAGACTGTAGACCATCAAGGAAACGTAGGATTTCTACAAAATTGCATGAGTTTGTTGTTGGTGATTTCATTGGAAAGCAGTCAGGAAGCACACAATTTGACTTCATCGTTAAGGATTCAGCACGAATCCACTTGTCTACACAATTGTACATCATATGTTATAAGAACCATGCTGAAGAAGATGATGTAGATGAACCTCAACCAGGGACATCCACTGATTCCCAGCCTCAGAAACAACGTTTTTCCGCCAGCAAAGGATGGTTCGCGAAGTTTCAGAAACGCTTCGGCCTGAAAAGCGTTTCCCTGCAAGGCGAGGCTACTTCCGCTGACACTGCCGCTGCTGAAACTTACGCAAACAAGACGTTCAAGAACATTATCGCTGAAGGTGGATACAAGCTGGAACAAGTGTTTATTATGGATGAGACCGGCTTGTTTTGGAAGAGAATGCCGTCGCGAACTTTCTTGTTCAAAGAAGAAGCCAAAGCCTCTGGCTTTAACCCTGGATAGGTACGGTCCTCGGACACCCCTTTAAGGGTATACTCGGACGCGAACGACCCCGACGCCAAAAAAAATTCTTGAAAAATCAGTTTTTGCAGTAACCTCCTTTTTTCTTTTGCCAAAAAAAACTTCAATGAATGCTTAAAACAACTGTAAAGATAAATACTACTCATCTGCAGAAAAACTATTTATTATAAATATTTTAAAAAATTAAGTAGAAAAAAAAAGACCTGACATAAAAATTCATAAAAAAAAAGTTTATACATATATACACAAATCCTTTTAGGAATTGATTCTTGAATGTTTAGGACACATCTTGATGTATTTTGGATGCAGTCAGACCCATGGAGGTGAAGATCTGAAATGAGAAAAAAAGGGTAACTTTTTTTGGCCAAAAAAAATTGTCCAAATTTCATGAATTTTTTTGGGTACCCAAATGAAATAGGAAGTGGCTAATTTTTTTAGGGAATAAACATATGTTATCCTAAAATAGAAATGTGTAAAAAAATCTTCATTATTTTGTAAATTACATTTATATCAGGGGCCATATCTAAAGGTAATTTTTTGAGTACTTGGAAATTTCGTAAAATAATACATATATTTAATATATAATATGATATTTATGCAGGTAAAAATATACCAAAATATCACAAATTCTATAGGGAACAAGAATATATATAGATAGGGCAGCTTACGCTTCGGATATGTCCACAAAATGGCCGCCAACCACACTGACTCAGACTCCCTAATCTGTCACTTGAAATGTAGGAAGGGTATGTCAATTTCAAGGTGTTATTTACTAATCTAATTATTATTGGATATGCATAAAAATTGTATGGTGGGTTGCTGGATAATTGTCGATTATTTTACGACTATAAAATTAAAATTCTGACCCAAAAAATTTTTTTTGAAGGGAAATAAAATCGAAAAAAAAAATGTAAAACAATATTTTAGCTAAAAAGATTTGATGATATTCAATCAAAAAAAAAGTAAACAAAATTTTCCGACAAATAAACATCTAGAGGAATCATTACTCTGTGATAGTTCCTTAGTACGTAGTAATTTTGAAAGAATTGGGAAAAAACGAAAAAATGGCAATCACCGGAAAATCGAACACATACCTATATATACGCCATATCTGGCTAAAAAAAAGATAGGCATGGGTAGCCAGATCATCTAGAAACACTTTCCAACACTATAAAAATATAAGTTTTGCGACACTACTTGCCAATTCCTTACGGTAACATGACTAAGCAAAAAAATGCAAAACAAATAAAAAGGGGCACTCGTGGAAAAATGGCCATTCTAATATACGGCATTTCAGAAAAAAAAAATTTCAGCCACGTGCTAGGCAAACCATCAAGGCATATTTTCCGACAAATAAACATATAAATGAAATATTACTCTGTGATAGTTCCTTAGTACGTAGTAATTTTGAAAGAAATGGGAAAAAACGAAAAAATGGCAATCACAGGAAAATCGAACACATACTTATATATACGCCATATCTGGCTAAAAAAAAAATAGGCATGGGTAGCCAGATCATCTAGAAACACTTTCCAACACTATAAAAATATAAGTTTTGCGACACTACTTGCCAATTCCTTACGGTAACATGACTAAGCAAAAAAATACAAAACAAATAAAAAGGGGCACTCGCGGAAAAATGCCCAACATTCTAATATACGGCATCTCAGATAAAAAAAAAAGACATGCACGTGCTAGCCCAACCATCAAGGCACACTTTCTAACACATAAACATGAAAAAAAAATCAATAATATACGGCAATTCCTTACTACGTAGTAAATTTTTACAAATATTGAAAAAAAAACAGAAATTGGCAACCGCAGTTAAATACCCAATATACCAATAACTACGTCGTATCTGACAAAAACAAAATCACGCATGGGTAGCCAGATCATCTAGACACACTTTCCAACATTAAAAAAGCAAAAGTTTTACAACACTATTTGGCAATATCTTACGGAAAAATGACTTGGTAAAAAAATGAAAAAAAATGAAAAAGGGACACTCGCGGTAAAATGCCCGACATTCTAATATACGACATCTCAGATAAAAAAAAAGACATGCACGTGTTAGCCCAACCATCAAGGCACACTTTCTAACACATAAACATGAAAAAAAATGAATAATATACGGCAATTCCTTACTACGTAGTAATTTTTACAAATATTGAAAAAAAAACAGAAATTGGTAACCGCAGTTAAATACCCAATATACCAATAACTACGTCGTATCTGACAAAAACAAAGTCATGCATGGGTAGCCAGATCATCTAGACACACTTTCCAACACTAAACAAGCAAAAGTTTTACGACACTATTTGGCAATATCTTACGGAAAAATGACTTGGCAAAAAAATGAAAAAAAATGAAAAAGGGGCACTCGCGGTAAAATGGTCCTCGTGGTGATGAACGACATTTTAACTAAAAAAAAAAAACATGCACATGGTAGCCAAACAATCCACCAAGACTTTCCACAACTGATAACCTATACAAGTTGCACCATTCTACGACAATTTCATAATACGTAATAACTTTGATAATTATGCAAACTACCTCAGAAGGGTAAACTCGGACGCGAACGACCCCGACGCGTCTCAGAAATCGGGGAAGGAGTACAGCTACAGCAATGCACATCTGGACACTACTAGAGCGTGTAGGGGAGACACCTCCTGCAGGTCGATCACCCACAAATTCAGTCACAGGGGTGAGTCACGTGAGAAAAACCTGTTTTTTTTTGACGCTCGGGGTCGCAAACGACCCACCGTACCTATCCAGGGTTAAAGCATTCAAAGATCGTGTTACCCTCGTAATGTGTGGCAATGCGGCTGGATTTTTGCTAAAGCCGGGGCTTATTTACAAGTCGAAAAATCCCCGCGCTTTGAAAAATAAAAATAAGAATCTCCTTCCCGTGTACTGGATGCATAATAAAAAAGCATGGATTACGAAGATGCTGACCTCCAACTGGTTCCACCAGTGTTTCATCCCGCAAGTCAGCAAATATCTCGTAGAGAAGGGCTTGCCATTTAAGATCCTTCTCCTTATGGATAACGCTGGTGGACACGCAACTGATCTGTCGCATGAGGGCATTCAGGTTGAGTTCCTGCCACCCAACACCACGTCATTAATTCAACCGATGGACCAGGGGGTTATCAGGGCGTTCAAGGCCCTCTACACGAAGAATACCTTGGCGGACCTTGTTGCGTGTGTGGATGCTGCCCAAGAAGATGAAGATGAAACTTTCAATTTGTAAGCGTACTGGCGGCAGTACACAATAGCCACGTGCCTGCAGAACATCCAGAAGGCACTGCAAGAAATGAAACCTGCTACTGTCAATGCGAGCTGGAGAAGTTGTGGCCCAAGATTGTTTACGATGACGTGGGATTTACACCGTCTGATATTCAACACTCTGCAATACGCAAATCTGTGCAGTTGGCTGCGATAATTGGAGGTGACGGGTTTGGCGACATGACGACTGAAGACGTCGACGAGTTGTTGGACTGCCATTCCCAGCCGCTAACTGACGCAGACCTAGAAGACCTGACGAAATCGGCCAGTGAAGAAGACAGTGAAACACAGGAAGAGACCCAAGAAAATGTCGAAGAAATGGGCTTAACATTAGAACGGCTTGCCAAGTTCTGCAACCATGTGAAGGAGCTGAAAGAAATGTCGCCAGAGTGGGACGAGGATATGGTTCGTTCTGTGCAATTCTGCAATAAGATCGATGACATCATGACTCCCTACAGGATGCTCTTCGAGCGAAAAAAGAAGCAGCTGCAGCAACTTCCGATCACAATGTTCTTCCAGCCTCGCAAAAAAGAGCCAGTTCCTCCTGCTACTACGCCTTCGGAAGAAATTGAAGAAGTTTCCCAGGAAGAAGTTGAAGAGGTGTCCCAGGAAAAGACACCTCCGTCTGAAGAGACGTAAAATACTATCATTGGCTGCACAGTAGAAGACATCATCAGCTTCATCATCATCATTTCTACTGTGCAGCAAATTCATCGCCATCATCATTCAAGTTTTTCTTCAACTTCTTTCGTGGTGAGTACAGTAACAATCTTTATTTTATTTATACATGTTTTACTTTAATATTCTAACATTTTGATATTTGTGCCTGTTTTAGTTTAGTATGCATTAAGTTAAAGGGAAGGTTTTAAAAGTCTGAATATACATGTTATAACCTATCATATTTTTTTTGTTTAAAATTTATATTTACGTACGTAAAACAACTCTCTCTCTCTCTCTCTCTCTCTCTCTCTCTCTCTCTCTCTCTCTCTCTCTCTCTCTCTCGTAAATTGTTTTCCTGCTTTGCTACGTATGTATTGTATGATTTTATATAGATACGGTAAATAATATTTGTAATAACATATTTTCTAAAAGCTTTTACTGTAATATCATTATTTATCACTTTCATCATGCGCGTTAAATGCCTTCGTTTGTTTATTACGATCGAAGATGGAGCGTACTTTATGACGCCGCCGTTTCAGGCGGCGTCATAAAGAAAAACATTTCATTTGGAAGTCCTAAGAAAAAATAAGTAAAACATTAGTAATAACAAAATTAACATACTGTATAATCAATATAATCGATGCAAACACTAACCTATACACAGATGTGTAAATGCGTTTGTTTCTTCATTATGATCAGAGATAAACGTAAACAAAACATTGGTTGCCATTTTTTATCGTGCTTTTTGGCGTGTTTAGGAAACGCATGATATAAAATCGCCTTTAATATTTGTGCCTGTTTTAGGTTAGGGTACTGTAGTACATGCATTAAGTGTTCTGTACATTAAAGGGTAGTTTGTTAACAGTACTACGTACGAGGGAAGGTTTTAAAAGTCTGAATATACACGTTAAATAAATACGTAAATATGGTGTCAATACTTCGCGGATTTTCACCTATCGCGGTCGGGTCTGGAACCTATCTACCGCAATAAACGAGGGCTCACTGTATGACAAAGTCAGACTGCATCTGATTTGCGTTTCATGTTTGATTTAATTTTACTACGTATACTGAATTATCGTATGATCACATTCTTTTCGTGTTTTATTTCTTTCTGTACTGAATTATATGTCATATGTAATGCAATGAACCATCCGTAAGAGCAGATATTACTAATTATTAATGGAATTAACGAAATATTTGGGGTCTTCATATATCGCGGCTATTTTCGAAATTTCCGGAAAATCCGCGATATATGTACAGTATATACATGCATTATGAAAAAAATCTGCGAAGTCGTGAATCCGCGATAGTCGAACCGCGAAGTAGTGAGGGCTCACTGTATACTGTCTCTTGATATTCCGAATCTTTTTCTCACCGCCAGGGATAGAAATCATGAGCTGCAGGTTCCGGGTTTTCTGTGATGAAGCGAAGACAGTCAACTTCTGAACTCGCTGAGTCAAAACTGGATCCGGTAGCGGTAGAAACTTCAGCTGTAGTTTTAATGCCAGAGGGAACCAAACGCTGTTCGGCCACTTGTGAGCCACTATTGCCGCTTTCCCCTTGAAAGATCTCAGTTTGTCGAGGACCCTCAGTAGAAGATTGTGCAGAGGGAACAGGTAAATCCTGGACCATCTGTTCCAGTCGAGGAACATAGCGTCCACTACTTCCGCTAAAGGATCCTCGTACGGGGACACGTAAAGATGTAACTTCTTGTTGTCTTTTGTCGCAAAGACGTCTATCTGCAGTTCCGGGACTTGACTCAAGATGAAAGAGAATGATCCTGCGTCCAGGGACCATTCTGACTCTATCGGCGTGAGCCTGGATAGAGCGTCCACCGTCACATTGCGGACTCCTTGAAGGTGAACTGCTGACAAGTGCCATCTCTTCTTTTCCGCTAGCCGAAAGATGGCCAACATCACTTGGTTGATTTGAGGTGACCTCGATCCTTGTCGATTCAGGCATCTCACTATCACCTCGCTGTCTAGTACCAATCTTATGTGGATCGAGTGACGAGGAGAAACTTTCTTTAATGTAAGAAGTACTGCCATGGCTTCCAGAAAGTTTATGTGAAACTTATTGAATAGGTTGGACCAAGTTCCTTGGACTTTCTTCCGGTGAGAATGACCTCCCCATCCTTCTTTCGAAGCGTCTGTATGAATAGTCATTGAGGGGGGAGGTGGCTGAAGAAGTACCGATTTCTTCAGTTGCTTGGCTTTGGACCACGGCTTGAGAAGCGTTCGCAGACGAGTCGGTATTGGTCTTATCAGATCTCTTCGCGCGTTTGATGCATATTTTCTCCAAACTCCGGTTGCATCCTTTAGCTGTGCTCTTAGCACCGGGTCTGTTACTGAGGCAAACTGAAGAGAGCCCAGCACTCTCTCCTGTTCACGTCTTGATATCCTTTTGGATTCTAGTAGTCTCTTGACAGAACCTGCTATTTCTTTCCTCTTCTTTACAGGGATGGAAAGTTGGTGTGACAGTAGGTCCCAGTGGATTCCCAACCACTGAAACTTTTGAGATGGAGAAAGTCGAGACTTTTTTCTGTTGATCTTGAATCCTAGATGTTCCAGGAACTGGATCACCTGTTGGGAAACTTGCATGCATTCTGTCCTGGATGCTGCCCACACCAGCCAGTCGTCCAAGTAGGCCACTACTTGGATTCCCTTTAGGCGTAATTGTTGGAGAGCTGCGTTCGCAAGCTTCGTGAAAATTCTTGGGGCTATGTTTTGCCCGAATGGCATGGCTCTGAAGGCATAGAGTCTTCGTTGTAGCTTGAACCCTAGGTAGGAGGAGAGGTGACAACTGATTGGAATATGCCAATAAGCATCTGACAAGTCTATAGAGACGGTAAATGCCCGTTTGGGTAGTAAGGTCCTTATGTGTTGAAGTGTCAACATCCTGAACTTGTAGTTTACTATGAACTTGTTGAGTGGCAACAAGTCCAGAATGACTCTGAGTTTTTCTGAGTCCTTCTTTGGAACACAAAACAGCCTTCCTTGGAACTTGATGGACTTTACCCTTCGAATTACTCTTTTCTCCAAGAGTTCTCGAATATATTCTTCCAGAACGGGGGTAGAGTGTTGGAAGAATTGTGGGAACGGAGGTGGAGTGCTGTACCAGCTCCAACCCAGTCCATTCTTGATTAGGCTGTGGGCCCAGGGATCGAAGGTCCAACGATCCCGAAAAAGATGAAGTCTCCCTCATACCGGAAGCGTTTCACTTCTGTTGTTGTTAACCTGAGGCACTGCCTCCTTGACTGCGTCCTCCCCTGAACCCCCTTCCTCTTGAAGGGGGTCTAGATGAACCTCTGGCTGATCCTCTAGCTCTTGGGCGAAAGGTAGAAGGTAGTTGTCTGCCTTTCGAATGCCGGTGACTGAGTTGTCACGGCTTGAGGTACCAACTGGTACGTGGTCGGGGTTTGTGCCACCATCTGAGGCACTGCGGTCATGGGAAGTTGTTGCTGTTGCTGTCTATAAGGTTTGGCTGGCCGAGAGGATAGCCTAGGTTTCTTAGTCTTCCTTTTAGGTTGGGGACCTTCATCCGGGGAAGACTTTCTTTTAAGAGTTAGGCCCCACTTCTGGAGAAGGTTTCTATTCTCTGTGGCGGCCTTATCCACTACCTCTTTGACCACTTCGCTAGGGAAGAGGTCTTTACCCCATATGCAAGAGGAGATCAGTTTCCTTGGTTCGTGCCCTACTGCAGCCGAGGCGAACACGAACTCTCTACAAGCTCTCCTAGCTTTGATGAAACTGTAGAGGTCCTTTGTTACTGTGGCAAGATGGGTTTTGGCCACTATCATAAACATATCTTGGACTTTGGGGTCACTTGCCATCGTTTCCAGAGTCGTTTTTAATGACATCGATGCAGCAAGTCTCTCTTTTGTCTCTTGCTCCCTGCGCAGGAGAAAATCTGACAGCTTTGAAGGTCTTCACCGAACTGACGTCCGGCAATATTGGCCTCCAACTTTCCAACGAGACAAACTGCTCTAGGGAGGATAGAGTTCCCAGCAAACTCATCCACTCCTTCGCTGAGCATTCCTGCTTCTTTAGAAATTCTCTGACTTTCTCTAGGCACCTGGTCTGCCTTTCCTGGGAGGGAGAAGCCCGAAAAAGAACTGAATTCAGAACTATCCCCAAATAGAGAATAGTCTGATTTGGCTTGGTCTGAGACTTCTCCCTGTTGATGATGAGTCCCAGGTCCTGAGTCATCGTATACGTCTTCTGTAGGTCCTCCAGACATTTTTCTTTTGACTGTGATCGGATCAACCAGTCATCCAGATAAAAGGATACCCTTATCCCCTCCTGATGTAACCAGCCTGCCACGTTCGCCATTAGCCTGGTGAAAACTTGAGGAGCCGTGCTGAGACCGAAGTAAAGTGCCCTGAATTGAAAGCACTTGCCCTGAATCACAAATCTCAGATATTTCCTTGAAGTCGTATGAATGGGGACGTGAAAATAAGCGTCCTGCAGGTCGAGAGATACCATCCAGTCGCCTAGACAAACTGCTGCCAGAACGGGCTGAGTCGTCTACATGGAGAACTTTGTTTTCTCCACGAAGGCTTTCAGAGAGCTGACATCTAGGACTGGTCTCCATCCACCCGAGTTCTTGGGAACCAGAAACAGGCGATTGTAAAAGTCTGGGGAGGCAAGGTCCAGAACTGGCTCTATTGCTCCCTTGACCAACATCTGGTCGACTAGCTCCAGAAGAGCCTCTTGTTTCCCCGCATCGGCGTACTGCGCCACTAAGGCTAGGGGAATATCTGAGAGAGGAGGCTTCTTTAAAAAGGGGATCTTGTAACCTTCCTTGATGACCGAGAGGGACCAGGTGTCCGCCCCTCTCCTCTTCCAAGACTGCCAAAAACGTGACAGTCTTGCCCCTACTGTTGTCTGGAGGACTTCCATCTCATTTCTTGGATCGGGGCATAAACGAACCTCTGCAGGTCCTTGGCCCTGACTCTTGTCTTCTCCCCCTGAAATCCGCTCTTGAGGAAGTCCTACTCCGAAAGGGCTGCTGGAACTTCCTCTCTTCCTTCTTCAGAGGAGCAGGAGCGACAGGCAAAGGCTTTCTAACTGACCGAGATAAAAGGTCCTGAGTAGCCTTTTGTGCCAGAGAAAGGGAGATATCTCTGACCAGAGCTTCGGGAAAGAGATGGTGTGACAGAGGGGTGTAAAGCAGCTCCGACTTCTGGGCAACAGTCACCGACCTAGAGGTGAAGGAGCACAACAGGGCCCTCTTCTTCAAGACCCCTGCTGAGAAAAGGGAAGCCAACTCATTAGCCCCATCCCTTAGAGCTTTGTCCATGCAGGACATGATACTCGTCAGATCCTTTGTGCCTTCCAGAAGTTCTGTCTTCCTGGCCAGAGTTCCAAGAGACCAGTCTAAGAAGCTAAAAACCTCGAAAACCCTGAAAATTCCCTTGACGAGGTGATCAAGTTCCGACATGGACCACATCACCTTGGCAGAGTTCAGAGCGTGTCTTCTTGCAGAGTCCACAAGACCAGAGAAGTCACCTTGGGAGGAGGCAGGCACTCCTAGACCCAATGGTTCCCCGTCTCACACAACATACCAGGCTTGGAAGTGAGCCGATATGGTGGGAAAGAAAAGGTGGTCTTAACCGCCTGCCTCTGCTCCTTCATCCCATCACCCACCTTAGCGAGCGCTTTCCTAGCGGAAATTGAAAGCTTCATTTTGATGAAGTCCGAATGCTTCGTAGCCTTCTTCCTGGTGAATTGCGACTGAGGAGAACGAGGAGCCGAAGGTTGGAATTCCTCCCCATATAGTTCCAAAACGGAGCGAGACAGAACCTTATAGTCGCTAGCAGAGTTGGTAGGTTTCTCTTCCTCTTCCGATACATCATCGAGGTCCTGATCAGGGTCTACATCTTGAAGAAGGGGGCTGCAAGCAGCCTGGCACCGAGAGCTGCTTGCGTCCTAGCGCCGAGCATAGGTGTCGTTCTGGCGCCTAGAGAAGGAAGCGTCCTGGCACCGAGCGCTGCTATCGTCCTGGCGGCGAGAAGAGGTATCATCCTGTTGACGAGAAGCGGTATCGTCTTGATAAGGCAGGCTGCATTCGTCCTGATAAGGCAGGCTGCATTCGTCCTGCTGCCTAAATCGCGAGGCGGAATCGTCCTGGAGCTTCGAGCGAGAGGCAGAATCGTCCTGGCACCGAGGGCAAGAGGCAGTAGAGTCCTGGCGCCGAGCTGATGAAGAGGGTGCGCGGTGTCGTACGGCCGACTAAGTGCGCAGAGGTTCTCTTGGAGAGGCACTTCGTTCCCTCCTAGAAGATGATCTCTTAACCGGTAAAGAGACATCCTTACGTCTGTCGGACTGGGAAGGAGGGCGTCTGAAAGCTTGTACTAGCGATGAAAGCTGTTCCTGCATAACAGCCATGAAGGCTTTAGCGACTTCTGCTGGTTCTCGCGGTTCCGCAGGAGGCGGCTGTTTGGGAGCGCTGGTAGCAGAAGCAGGAATTTTAGCAGGCTTAACTGGACTCTTGGTTTCGACCTCTTAGCAGGAACAACATCGAAGTCGTCCTCAGAAGGTTCAGGTTCTTGGCTACTCAAACCGGAAGAGGGAGAGCGAGACTGCACTTCCCGGTCCCACATTCTCTTCGTCGGTCTTGAGAGACTGCACTTCCCGGTCCCACCTTCTCTTCGTCGGTCTTGACAATTCGTATTGCCACTTGCGTCTGGGAGAAGGATCAGGTGAAGACACTAACGTGTCCGACACGCCTTTTCTACGGCGGTCAAGAGCAGCCTGGGAGGTCGCAACAGGACTGTCTGAGATGACGACTGACCGAGGATAAGCACCTTTCACCCCCTTTCGGCTGTTGACGTACCTTCTCCCTTGGTCCTGGGAGCTTGGTAGAGGTCTAGACCTAGGGTAATGACAGGTTCGATCAGCCGCCACCTCCACTGCACTTTCACAAGCACTAATATCACTTTCACCCTTACCTTTAAAGGCTGCAAGTTGTGCTTTGATGGCCTCCAACTCAGCAGCCATCCTGGCATACTGAGAGTCATCCGCAGGCGCAGATCCTGTAGAAGGGGCAGGAGTTACTACCTCAGGGGAAGGAACAACTTCCAAAGAGGAAACAATTAAAGGGTCAATAGAAAAATCTAAACTAGTTTCACAAGCAGACTTTGACTTTGATTTAGCTCTCCTAACTCTATTGAGTTCTAGTTTGCGCACATAGCGCTTCATAGCTAACCAATCACCTTCATTTAAACCCTTGCATTCCTTGCACCTATTATCTAGTGCACATTCAAACCCCCTGCAACCCATACAAACTGTGTGAGGGTCAACCGAAACTTTCGGTAACCTCACCTTGCATACATCACTCGCATATACACGAAAATTAAGTTTTTCACTCATGATAAACAAATAGTACAAAAATAATAACAACATACGATTGCCCAAATCCCCAAATCAGTGTACTTCACCAAACGAAGTCCAAAACAGAGATGTAGAGAAAGCGATTCGAAAAAACTCTTAATGGCGGACCAACGATGTCGATCCGGCCGGCAGAGATGATCTGAGGAACAGAAAACAGGAATGATTCCAAGTACCACCCTGTAAGGGTTGTTAACAACCTAACCACACAACCACCGCAAGGCGGTTGCTGCGATTTTCGAATAAATTCTGCCGGAAGTCAGAGACTAAGCTATATATATATAACTGCCAGGTAAGGACTATTCATAAAATATGGCATTATCAAGGGAAGCAAGCCAGATCCAGTTCGCAGAAACAGGCTAACTCACCCTCTTTCCTGATCCAACGTTTCTCGCCAAGAACGAGCTACCCACTAAGAGGTGGGGTCCCTGGAGAATCTGCCCTCTGAAGGAAGATATCTCCCTGTGTCCAGTGGAGAGTCTAAAGGTCTATCTTCGAAGAACTTCAAACTTCGGTGGAGGACAGCTCTTTAAAGGAGAAACATCGGGTTCTGACTTGTCACTTAAACAACTAAGGGCGAAGATCACCTAATTCATTCGCAGAGTGGATCCTGACAGTACACCCGCAGGTCACGATCCCAGGAAAGTTGCCTCTTCCTTGAATTTCTTCCAGTCGATGGACTTCGAGAGTCTTCGCTCATTCACGGGATGGAAGTCATCGAGAGTGTTCTTTAAACACTACGCGAAGCAGGTGCAAGAAGTTAAACACTTTGTGGTAGCTGCAGGTAGTGTGTTAAAACCTGCTGCTTAGTGCTGCGAAGAACAGTGAGTTATAAGGGACTCTTAACTCTAAGGGTGTCTGTGTTGACCCTAGTGCCCAACACAGTGAAAATTGTGTCACCGTGGTGACACTACGGACTGTTCTAAATATACTAAGGTGAAGTCACATAGACTAAACACTTGTGCCATGTGTTTTCAAACATGAAGTGTATCTAAGACATTTTCAGAAAGACATTACAATTCCTACGGAATTGACATGTGTGATGGCAATTTTTTGTTTTCAGATACCACAACCATTTCTACTAATGTCCCAAGTCTATGTAACTGATTTACATTCTATTCACAAATTTACATTTAATATTTTTTATGTATGCTAATTCTCATTTATTGCTAATAAATGAATTTTTTGGGCTCAAGCCATGACGTCCTGATGGAAGGTTCCTTCAGTAGCTTCCTAGGGTATATTTAACTACAGTGGATATTCCCAGGGAATTAAACTAAAGGTTATCACAGAATTCTAACTTCTGGTGCGAGTACCCTAAAGGTTTCCCTCTAGGATATCGTATATCAACAGGGGACGCATGTATTAACAAGCCACATAGCTATCTACACCCCATATAGAGTTAACACTTCGATATGGAAAGGTGGCTGAGTAACTGAGGAGCCGTTCCACAATTACTCTCATCCGTGGCTGAGTAACTGAGGAGCCGTTCCACAATTACTCTCATCCGTGGCTGCTTTTGGTACTCGAGACGTGAACAAACGGGCCCCATTGCTAAATGACGTCACGTCCGTCCTCATCCTTTCGTCTGTAGCTTCTTTGCTAAGTCGGATTTTTCCCAAGTGCTTTCTTTATCAGCTTACATCGCCGTTATGTCGCTACCTTCAGCCTCGCCTTCTTCTGGAAAGTTGAGTACCAGGTCCCAGTATTGTTTAAATAAGCTCTAGCCATAAAGTAACTTCTACTTTTCGTAAAATATTGTGTTTTGTGGCAGAGCTATGCCGATACCGGACGCGCCATTTTACGGCGCCGCTGTTCATGTTGCATGCTTTATTTAGTTAGCCAGAACAGCCTTCTCCGGTCATTTAACTAATTATTATTATTAGTTATTTAGTCTTCATAGCTAGGGAATCTTTATATCGTGTTTTAGCGCTCATCAGACTCGGTCGCTGTTCGACCCCATACTAGATCGCTAGCTTAGCCCCTAGGCTGGACAGCCTAGTGCTTGTTTTCATGCATGATATATATTAGTGTTCCTAAGTTAAGTTATGAAGATTGCGGCATTATTAAACATACTATTTACTGTGATGTAAGTGTTTTCGCCTTCGGGGACCATATAAGGGACCGTGTTGATTGTGTATCAACCCCCTCCTAACCTAATGTAGGAACCCTTATATGCTCCCTATTCCCCCTGCCTGCGGGCATTCCCTCTGGGTAGACTTGCTTTCCCTTCTATATAGGGGAATCTCGTTTACAACCAGAGTATTTATCGCTTCTCTGCCTACCCTAAGGGAATGATCCCCCCTTAGGGTCATGCCTGAGATATTAAGAAAGGCCCTGCCCTTCCTCAGTTGCACTTGGTTGGGTTACTCCTTCCTCCCTGCAACTAGCGATGTGTCTTTCAGGCTTTCCTAGCCTAGGAGCTAGTCCTCCTACTCTAGGTTAAGCTCTGGGGGTTGACTCTGTCTCATTATAGTTTGGGACGGTACATTAATACCGTTCTTGATCTGGGCTACCTATCCTAGGTTAGGGAGCATTCTCCTTTGCCTTGGTGGCCGCTCTCATGCAGAGTCTCCTCTTTAGAAAGACCCCTTCTTCTCCCTCCCCACCTATCCCTTTGGTGTAAGCTTGCCTACAAACCTCTGTCCTTAGTACTACAACTCCTCCCTTGGGTGGAGTGGTAGGGCTAACTTGTTCTCCTGCTTGCTGGCCGCTCTGGTACACTTACCCTTCATAGCGTTCTATGGGGGTGGTTGCCGGCGGCGGTCCTGCCGGCGGGGGATTCCCCCCTCTTTGAGTGCCCTCTATCCCTCCCTTGGGTTACCACAGGCACCCGGCCACCTGCCGGCTCCCTGCCGCCGGATGTTAGGAGTATCCACTCCTATCATGAGTGCACTCTCTCCGGAGGGATGCCGGAGGGGTATAGGATCTTACCCCTTCCATCCCTCCTTACCTTTCTCTCTTTCTATCCTGGTGCCGGTCCCTTGCCGTCTCTACTGCCGGCGATAACCGCCACTACCTCAGGTGACATTCTTTCATAAGATGCCTCCCCCCTCTAAGACGTCAGCCTTCCGTGTGCCGGAGGCTGCCGCCTTCCGTGTGCCCGAGGCTGCCGCCTTCCGTCGACATACCGCCGACATCCCGCCCCTCATTTTACCTAGTAACAGCCGGCCGACTTTCGGAGTCTGCCACCCGCATGCCGGCATTGATTTCCGGCAATCTGGGTATACAACCATATATATCTATCTTATGAACTGATCCAAGGCTCACCATGCCGTCAGCCTTCGGCTGCCGGAGCCGCCGCCCCCTGCCGACGACCCGCCACTGTGCCAACGGTCACCTTTATGGTATTATCCTTATAGATGCTCAGTGTGTCTGCCTTGATGCCTTCCACCCTGCAGGACCGGCCTCCAGTGTCCCGTCGGTCTGCCGGCACCCTCATGAGACGTTAAGGGACATGTACCCCTTCCCTGGCTGCCAGCAACATGCCGACAGTCAATATGTTGCAGCAAGATGGCTTGACCACTTCCATATAGGTATTGTCTTACCATCCAAGATTGTAGCTATGCTGTTTGATTGCACATTACAATAATTCCAGCATATTCTGTGTATCTTAGTGCAGTCGATTGCCGGAACCTACATTTAATAAGGGGTTTATCCTATTTCCCCTCTCCCCCAGGGATCTGAGTGGTCTCAGACCCTATTACACTCTGTGGACAATTCCTGTTAAAAGCCTAGCTTGGCTCATTCATACGGATTTCCCTCATTGTGACCTTCGGGTACAAAGGAATTGTCTACGGATAAGGTTACGGTAACCGGCTGGGCGGGATTCACAAGTATGTGTCTATCTACTTCCTTTCCCGCTCATTAATCTTAAACATTAATATGTTCTTATAATTAAGTTATTCTTAACTTTAGATTAAGTTATCCTTAATTTTAGAGTAATGTAAGTCATTCTTATGCCTTCCATGTACTCATGATCTCTTTCTTTTACAGGAGGAGTATTTGAAGTGTGAGAGTAACTCCTGCGGGGTGAAGCGCCCGGACTTCTACGGGCACAAGGCGTGCCGGACCCACGCCCCCTGCGCCGCCAAGAAAGGCGACTTGAAGTATTGGGACCCGCAGAACTGTACAGTCTGCAAAAGCCTTCTTGTCGAGGCGTTCGACGATCCTCCTACTGCGGAGGCAAGGGACATTGCTAGGGAGAAGCTACGCAAATGGGTGCGTGGCTTCCAGAAGAACGCCACTGGACCGTACCTTCCCAACGAAGACTTGAGGGCCTTGCTTTTCCCAAAAGCATTCAAAGATTCAGTGGTCCCCCGTGATCAGATCCCCACCGTCCAGATCGTGGTTGAACCTGACGTAGTCATGGCGCAGTCCATGCGTGAGTGCCATCTTGATTCCGACAACGTGGAATGTATGTCAGAAGTGTCGGAAGAGACGGAGAAGAACCTCATGGGCGAGGAGCTCGACTATGAGGAAGATCAGGTGGAATACCCTGATTCGGAGACCGAGGTCGCTCCTGCTCCCCCAGCAACTCCTGCACCGTCCGAGGAACCTGTTCCTTCGACTTCTGCCACACCGGACCCTCTTCCATCCGCCACTCAAGAGGTCTTCAAAATGCTTGAAGCCCTCATGGACAAGAAGCTGCGAGAGACTCAGGAGCAATTCCGGACGACTCTCGTTGGCTTCAAACAACCGAAAAGGATAAGGACCTCCCCACCTGCTCGGACCTAAAGGTTTCCCTTTAAGACATCGTATATCAACAGGGGACGCATGTATTAACGCGCCACATAGCTATCTGCACCCCATACAGAGTTAACACTTCGATATGGAGGGACGGAGAATAGCTGCGGAGCTGTTCCACAGCTAATCTCGTCCGTGGCTACTTTTGGTACTCGAGACGTAAACAAACGGGCGCCATTGCTGAATGACGTCACGTCCGTCCCCATCCTGAAGCCAGTTGCTTGCCGATCACCATGATACAGCAGCGCAGGGTGGGACCTGACAAACTGAACGAAGTAGCAGGGAGGGTTCATCAGGACGCCATGGCTATCTCACCCAAAAATAGATTTTTCGCTTTGCTCAAAATCCGTTTTTTGGGCTCAAGCCATGGCGTCCTGATGGAAGAGTACCAGAGAATCAATGTATCGTGGTAGATTTCCCCCTATTTGAGTAAGTGCCTAGGGCTTTGACAGGATAAGCATAGTAACCTCAATAGGAGAACCGATGGGAAGAAACTTCCTGGCCCCCCCTGGCAGCGAAGTCCCAATGGACCATGCCGAAGATCAAAGTGGTCATCGAAGAGATACTCACCTTGCTGGGAGAAAATGAAGAACTCGGAGACAAGACTGAATGGTTGGCATTCATATAGGAACATTCACAAAGGCAGACAAGTGGTGGTTAGGCACTGTATGTGAATAGAGAGTCGTCTGGTCTCTAAGGTATGATGTAAGTAAGTATTCGTGTAGGAATATTACATTGCAGAAGTGAGTATATGATAAGGGTTGAACCCTTAGTCATCTTCATCGACATAAGAGGAAGGGGATAATAAAACTATGACAGTCATGTATTTCATAGTATAAGTAGGAGCGGATTGAGACGCACAAGTAATAAAATAGAAATTTTATTTCGCAATTGCAGAACATGTTAAGGAAATGCAATAAAATTGTAAAAGTTATTTACAATAAATTATAATGTACATAGTCATGAAAGACTTGCTCTTGAATCTGAAAGGGAATTTCAAATTATTAGTAGGCACTCGTTCCAGAGGAACGACAGTCTATTAAAATAAAACACATCATGCTCTAGGCATGCGGCACTCATGTGACGACTATGACATTTCACCTGGAGAAGAACAGTCTATGAAAAAGCACTAAGTGTTTTTGAAATCACTACGTATCACGCGAGGGTCAACATAGGCACCCGAGGAGTTAGAGTCCCAAGTAACTCACTGTTCTATGCAAAGTTAGGTGCAGGTTTCATAACACTACCTGCGGCTACCACAAAATGTTTGACTTCGTGCACTTGTTTCGCATAATGTTTGAAGAAAACACGCGAGGATTTCCAGCCTGTGAAACTCTTAAGACTTTCGAAATCCATACTCTGAAAGAAATTCAGAGACGATGCAACTTTTCTAGGATCATGACCGGCGGGTGAACTGTCAGGATCCGCTCTGCGAATGAAGTAGGTGATTTTCGCTCTTAGTTGTTTCAGTGACAGGTCGCTGTCCGAAGTTTCTCCTTTAAAGATTTGGCCTCCACCAAAGTCCGAAGTTCTATGAAGATAGACCTTGAGGCTCTCTACTGGACATAGAGAGGCATCTTCTTTCAGGGGGCATATTCTCCAAGGGCCCCATCTTTTGGTGGGTAATTCGTTTTTGGCGAGAAACGTCGGATCCGGGAAGAGGGTAAGGTCACCTGAATCTGTAAACAGGATGTGGCCCTCGTCCCTTGATAATGCCACTATTTCGCTGACTCGGGCTCCTGAAGCAAGAGCAAAGAGAAATATAACTTTCTGAGTCAGATCCTTGAGAGGGCATGAATCATTATCCAAGTTGGAGGCGAAATGGAGCACCTTGTCCAATGACCAGGAGATCGGTTTCGGTGGGGGTGCTGGGCGTAGACGAGCGCATGCTTTCGGCAGTTTATTGAAGATGTCGCTGGACAGATCAATTTGGAAGGCATACAACAGAGGTCTAGTCAAGGCCGATTTGCAAGTAGAAATCGTATTGGCTGCCAAGCCCTGTCCATGAAGGTGAATAAAGAAGGACATGCAAAATCAATGGTGATTTCCGTAGGATTTTTTGCCTTGACGAATGAGACCCATTTTCTCCAAGATGATTCGTATTGCCGTCTTGTGGATTCGGTCTTGTATTCCTCGAGGAAGTCTAGACTTTTCTTCGAGATCCCAAACCTCTTCTTCGCGGCTAGGGAGAGAAAATCATGAGATGAAGGTCCTTGATTTTCGATGATGAAGCGAAGACAGTCGACTTCTGTACTTGCTGGGAGAGAACTGGGCCCGGGAGAGGGATCAGCGTGGGCTGCAGCTCAAGGACCAGGGGGTACCAGTTGCTCCGGGGCCACTTGGGAGCCACTAGGGCCGCTGTCACTTTGAAGGTTCTCAGCTTGGAGAGGACTTTCAGCAGAAGGTTGGTGGGAGGAAACAGGTAGATCTTGGACCATCTGTTCCAGTCCAGGGACATAGCGTCCACTGCCTCTGCCTTGGGGTCCTCGTACGGGGCCACATATCGAGGAAGTTGATTGTTGTCGCTCGTTGCGAAGAGATCGATCTGAAGTTCCGGGACTTGGTGAGAGATGAAGGAGAATGATCTTGCGTCTAGAGACCATTCCGACTCTATCGGGCTTGTCCGAGATAGAGCGTCCGCCGTCACGTTGCGGAATCCTTGTAGGTGAACTGCAGATAGGTGCCACTTCTTCCTCTCTGCCAGACGGAAGATTGTTAGAAGCACCTGATTTATCTGGGGCGATCTTGAGCCTTGGCGATTGAGACATCGAACTACCACCGAGTTGTCTAGGGTTAGACGAATATGGATCGAGGGAGGCGGGGAGAGTTTCTTCAGTGTTAGAAGGACCGCCATGGCCTCCAAGATGTTGATGTGAAACGTCTTGAATAGTGGAGACCATGTGCCTTGAGCCTGTTTTTGGTGGGAGTGACCTCCCCAACCCTCCAGCGAAGCGTCCGTATGGATGTTGAGTGATGGAGGTGGGTGTTGAAGAGGGATGGACCTTTTCAGGGCCGTCGCTTCCGACCACGGCTTGAGGAGAAGTCGAAGTCTGTTTGGGAGCCGTCTCTTGAGGTCTCTTCGAGCGATGGATGCAGAACGTCTCCAGACTCCCGCGGCATCCTTTAGCTGTGCACGAAGCACCGGGTTTGACACTGAGGCGAACTGTAGAGAGCCTAGAACTCGTTCCTGCTGGCGTCTTGAGATCCGCTTGGATTTCAGTAGTCGCTTGACAGACCCTGCTATTTCCTTCCTTTTCTTCTGGGGGATGGAAAGGCGGTGTGACTGAAGGTTCCACTGGATTCCTAACCATTGGAACTTCTGAGCTGGAGAGAGGCGAGATTTCTTCGCGTTTATCTTGAATCCCAGGTGTTCTAGGTACTGGGTGACTTTGCTGCAGGATTTTAAACAATCCTCGGGCGATGGAGCCCAGACTAGCCAATCGTCGAGGTAGACCATCACCTGGACGTCTCGGAGGCGGAGCTGTTGAACTATGGCGTCCGCCAACTTTGTGAAGATCCGAGGGGCCACGTTGAGGCCGAAGGGCATGGCCCTGAAGGCGTAGCTCTTCCTTTGGAGTCGAAATCCTAGGTAGGAGGAAGCGTGATGGTTCATTGGAACGTGCCAGTAGGCATCCGCCAGGTCTATGGAGACCGTGTAAGAACCTCGAGGCAGAAGGGTCCTTATCTGTTGAAGAGTCAGCATCTTGAACTTGTCGTTCGCTATGAACTTGTTGAGGGGGGACAAGTCCAGAATGACTGAGTTTGTCGGAGTCTTTCTTGGGGACGCAAAACAGTCTCCCTTGGAACCTGGTGGACTTTACCCTCCTTATCACCTTCTTGTTCAAAAGGTCTAGGACATATTCTTCCAGAAGGGGGGTTGATCGTTGGAAGAATTGCTGGAAGGTGGGGGGTGGTTGAGTCCAACTCCAGCCTAGACCTTTCTTGACGATGCTGTGTGCCCAGGGATCGAAGGTCCAACGATCCTGGAATTGGCGGAGTCTTCCTCCCACCGGAAGCACTTCATTGCTTCTGGTGTCCCGAGGGCTTACTGCCTCGGCCGCTAGCTCCCCTTCCTCCTCTGCCTCTGGAGGGACGGCGAGATGCGTCTCTGCTTGCACCACTGTTTGAGCCTCTACCTTTGGGACGAAAGGTAGTTGTCGGTTGTTCAAAGGCAGGGGTGAAAACCGGTGACTGGGACAAAACCGGTTGGGTGACCAACTGAAAGGTCTGTTGTGGCTGAGCAGCCACTTGGGGAGTAGCGGGTCCCGGAAACTGCCGTCGCTGTTGACGTTGCTGGGGTTTTTGCTTGGAGGATTTCCTCTTAGGTTGAGGGCCATCGTCCTAAGAGGATTTCCTTTTTTTTGACATGCCCCACTTGTTGAGAAGGTTCCTATTCTCAGTGGCAGCCTTGTCAGTGATCTCTTTCACAAGATCGAAGGGGAAGAGGTGTTTACCCCAGATGTTGGAGGAAATCAGCCTCCGGGGTTCGTGTCTCACAGTGGCACTTGAAAACACGAATTCTCGACAGGCTCTCCGAGCCTTCATGAAGTTGTACAAGTCCTTTACCAGAGTCGCCATGTGCGATTTGGCGAGTACCATGTAGTGGTCGGGGGCTCTGGTGTCACCAGCCATGACGTCAAGTTGTACTTGGAGGGACATGGATACTGCGAGCCTTTCCTTCGTGTCTTGTTCCCGACGAAGGAGATGGTCATTGAGTTTCGGGAGGTCCTCGTTAAACTGACGTCCAGCTACGTCAGGATCTAACTTTCCCACCACGAAGGTATGCTGGATATCCTTCCAGTGTCGAACGTCGGGGTGAGTCACCATGGAGAAGGGTCTGCACTCCTCCAGTGCAGGACAGGGTTTCCCTTCTTCCACAGCCTTGTGGCACGCAGCGAAGGCCTTTTCCGTGAAGGGAAGGACTGCGTCGTCGGGTGCGACGTAAGTAGGGTGCTTCTTGCTCAGGGCCGGAAGCTTAGAGCAGGTAAAACCCCTACTTTTGAACGCGTTGGCTAGCATAGCCTGAGCCTTCGAGAGATCGAACACCATCACCTCCTTGGGTTCGGTCTCTTCTTTAGAGGCAGGTTCAGAACGAAGCCGGACGTAACAGTCCGGGTAAGCCTCAAAGCTCGGGAAGAACTCCACTTCTTCCAGGGGAACCGTGCCGATCTTATCGCTGATAAAGATCCTGCCGGTCGCGATAACCATATGCTCGGCATACCTCCAGGGGTTGGCATGTGAGCATGCAGGGAGGTCCTTAACCGAGATCTTTTGTTCCATAAGGGCTTCTATCATACGGAACATCTCCTGGGCGGATGGGATGGGATCCGGCGTAGCGGAGGTAGACGGGAGAGACACTTCCGTCGGTGTAGGAGTAGGGGCGGGGATGGAAGGCGGAGCGACCTCCAGCTCCGACTCGGTGTATTCCACCTGGTCCTCTTCATCTTCCGCGCCTTGGGCCATGAGGGTCCTCTCCGTGTCCTCCGAAATATCCGACATACGTTCATCGTTTTCGGCATCCAGGCGACACTCGTGCATGGACTGGGCCATGACGACATCGGGTTCCACCGTGATCTGGACGGTGGGGATCTGATCTTTGGGGACCACAGAATCTGGGGAAGCCTTTGGGAACAATAAGGCCCTCATATCTTCAGTGGCAAGGTACGGTCCAGTGGCGTTCTTCTGGAAGCCACGCAACCACTTGCGTAGCTTATCCCGAGAAGCGTCCCTAATCTCCGTTGAGGGAGGGTTATTAAACGCATCGACCAGGCGATCCTGGCAGACCGTACAGTTCTGCGGGTCCCAGAACTTCAGATCCCCTTTCTTGTTGGCACAAGGGGCGTGGGTCCTACACGCCGTATGTCCATAGAAGTGCGGGCGCTTCACTGCACAGAAGCTGTGGTCACACTTCATCTGCTCCTCCTGTAAAAGAAAGAGAACATGAGTATGGGGGAGTCATAAGAATGACTCTTAAACTAAAGTTAAATATTAATTATTAATTTTAACTTGACATTAGGTGTGATGCACAGAGGATGGGCTGAGAGAAGGAGATAGATACATACTCCGTGTAACCCGCCCGGCTGGTTACCGTGACCTTCATCCATAGACAATCTGTTGTGACCGAAGGCACAGGATAGAATTCAACATGGAATGCCCGTAGGGCAGTGGGAATTCTATTGGAAATTGTCAAGGATATAAGGCTAGGACTGAGGCCACTCAGACTCTAGAATTGGGAACTAGAAGATCCCATAGGGTAACGGTTTCCAGTAACCAGCCGTGCTAAGATACACACAGCATGCTGGAAATCTGTGATATGCAAGACAGCATGGTTACTAATAGAACGGTAAGATAATACCAATCCATTTACGTAATCAAGTCATCTGGTTGCGATGTAGGGCTATCAACATCAGATGATAGCTAGTAGAAGGGGGTGCAAGTCGTCTTGACGCCTCCGGAAGGCTCCGGCAGACCTCCGGCACGCCGGAGGCCGCTCCAGCAGAGTTTCTGGCATTAAGGAAGACAATATAGAAGTCAAGAGTAATACCAGGGTGGCGGTCGCCGGCACAGCGGCGGCACGCCGGCAGGGAGCGGCGACTCCGGCAGCCGGAGGTACCCGGCTTGGTGACAGGGACAAGGATGGTTATAGCAGAACCGGAGTACCGGCAGTGGATGCCGGCACTCCGGGAGGGGGGCGGCCGGTGGACGGACGACTGAGGCTATGAGGAAAGAGGGAAGGCCATCGGCTAGGTGCCGACGGCAGGCGGCAATCCCCCGGCACACGGGGGACTGGCGGCGCAGAGGGCAAGGGGTAAGTCACCAAGGTAGGAGGTGGGTATCACCGACAGTAGAGGCGGCAAGGGACCGGCACGCGGATAGTGAAAGAGACAGAAGGGGGGGATGTAGGGGTCCGGCTACGGACCCCAAGACCTGAGTGGGTGTACCCATGATAGAGGCTAGCCTTATCACCCAGAAGCAGGGGCCGCTGAGGACCGGGAGCTAAGGGAGCCCAAGGGAGGGCAGGGAACACCCAAGAGGGGGGAGAACCCCTGTAGACAGAACGCATCCAGTGGCTAACCCCATAGGACACTACGAAGGGTATATGTACCAGAGCGGACTGCACACAGGAGCTCAAGGTAGCCCTATCACTCCACCCTAAGGAGTAGTTGTAGGACAGGGGACAGATGAGTATAGACTAACCTAAGTATAGGCTAGGCCATACAAGAGATAGGTGGGGAGGGGAGAAGAGAAGGGTCTTCTGTGAAGGAGGTTCTGTACCAGAGCGGCCACCGAGGAAGGGAGGACACTCCCTAGCCTAAGGTAAGGCAGCCTGTCTGAAAACGGTGCATGGGTATCGTTTCAGCAAGGTACAGAACTAACCCCTCCAAAACCTAACCTAGAGCAGGGATGTTACACCCTGAACTAGGAAGGACGGAAGACGTATCGCTATTGCAGGGAAGGTCGGAGACCTAGCCCCAGCAATAGAGGAAGGACTAGCCGTTCCTCATTCTCGGACGCAACCCTAAGGGGGAATCATTCCCTTAGGGAGGACAGAGAAGCGATATAATACTCTGATATGAGCTTGATCCCCTTACGTGGTAGGGGGAGCAAGGCTACACAGAGGGGATGCCCTAAGGCAGGGGATGAAGGAAGCATATAGGGGTCCTACTTGTAGGTTAGGTTAGAAAGACACACTATCTAACCTGTCCCTTATATGGTCCCTGAAGGCGAAAACACTTGCATCACAGTCAATAGTATTGTAAAATAATGCCACTATCTTCATAAATAAGCCTAGGATCACTGATGAATATCATGCATGAACACTGATATAGGCGCTCTGGCCTAGGGGCTATAGTAGCCAACTGGTATGGGGTCAGTTGATGACCGATAATAAAGCGTCAAAACACGATATAAAAGTTCCTAGCTATGAAGACTAAATAACTAATAGTATCGATTAGTTAATGAGGCCGGAAAACGCTGTTGAGGCTATCTAAATAAGGCATGCAAAACAACAGCGACGCCATAAAATGGCCGGTCCGGTCGAGGCACAGCTCTGCCACAAAACATCAAATATCTCGAAAAGTAAAATTTACTTTACGGTCAGAGCTTATTTAAACAATACTGGAACCTTGTACTCAACTTTCCAGAAGAAGGCGAGGCCGAAGGTAGCGACATGACGAAGATGCAGGTTGATGAAAAAGCGTAAGGGAAAATCCGTCTTAGCAAGGCAAGCTACTAGAAGAAGGATGAGGACGGACGTGACGCCATTTAGCAATGGCGCCCGTTTGTTTACGTCTCGAGTACCAAAAGTAGCCACGAACGAGATTAGCTGTGGAACGGCTCCCCAGCTATACTCCGCCCCTACACACCGAAGTGTTAACTCTGTTTGGGGTGTAGATAGCTATGTGGCGTGTTAATACATGCGTCCCCTGTTGATATACGATGTCTTAAAAGGGAAACCTTTAGGATACTCGCTCCAGAAGTTAGAATTCTGTGATAACCTGTGGTTAAATTCTCTGGGAATATTTAGTAGTGATATACCCAAGGAAGCTACCAAAAAGGAACCTTCCAACAGGACGCCATGGCTTGAGCCCAAAAAGAAAGATAACTTTCTGAGTCAGATCCTTGAGAGGGCACGAATCATTGTCCAAGTTGGAGGCGAAATGGAGTTTATTGAAGATGTCGTTGGACAGATCAATCTGGAAGGCATACATTAGTGGTCTAGTCAAGGCCGATTTGCAAGTAGAAATCGTGTTGGCTGCCAAGCCCTGTCCGTGAAGGTGAATAAAGAAGGACATGCAAAAATCAATGGTGATTTCCGTAGGATTTTTGCCTTGACGAATGAGACCTATTTTCTCCAGGATGATTCGTATTGCCGTCGTGTGGATTCGGTCTTGTATTCCTCGAGGAAGTCTAGACTTTTCTTCGAGATCCCAAACCTTTTCTTCGCGGCTAGGGAGAGAAAATCATGAGATGAAGGTCCTTGATTTTCGATGATGAAGCGAAGACAGTCGACTTCTGTACTTGCTGGGAGAGTACTGGGCCCGGGAGAGGGATCAGCGTGGGCTGCAGCTCTAGGACCAGGGGGTACCAATTGCTCCGGGGCCACTTGGGAGCCACTAGGGCCGCTGTCCCTTTGAAGGTTCTCAGCTTGGAGAGGACTTTCAGCAGAAGGTTGGTGGGAGGGAACAGGTAGATCTTGGACCATCTGTTCCAGTCCAGTGACATGGCGTCCACTGCTTCTGCCTTGGGGTCCTCGGACGGGGCTACATATCGAGGAAGTTGGTTATTGTCGCTCGTTGCGAAGAAATCGGTCTGAAGTTCTGGGACTTGGTGAGAGATGAAGGAGAATGATCTTGCGTCCTGAGACCATTCCGACTCTATCGGACTTGTCCGGGATAGAGCGTCCGCCGTCACGTTGCGGGATCCTTGTAGGTGAACTGCAGACAGGTGCCATTTCTTCTTCTCTGCCAGACGGAAGATTGTCAGAAGCACCTGATTTATCTGGGGCGATCTTGAGCCTTGGCGATTGAGACATCGAACTACCACCAAGTTGTCTAGGGATAGACGAATATGGATCGAGGGAGGCGGGGAGAGATTCTTCAGCGTTAGAAGGACCGCCATGGCCTCCAAGATGTTGATGTGAAACGTCTTGAATAGGGGAGACCATGTGCCTTGAGCCTGTTTTTGGTGGGAGTGACCTCCCCAACCCTCCAGCGAAGCATCCGTGTGGATGTTGAGTGATGGAGGTGGGTGTTGAAGAGGAATGGACCTTTTCAGGGCCTTTGCTTCCGACCACGGCTTGAGGAGCAGCCGAAGTCTGTTTGGGAGCCGTCTCTTGAGGTCTCTTCGAGCGATGGATGCGGAACGTCTCCAGACTCCCGCGGCATCCTTTAGGTGTGCACGTAGCACTGGGTTTGTCACTGAGGCGAACTGTAGAGAGCCTAGAACTCGTTCCTGCTGACGTCTTGAGATCCATTTGGATTTCAGCAGTCGCTTGACAGACCCTGCTATTTCCCTCCTTTTCTTCTGGGGGATGGAAAGGCGGTGTGACTGAAGGTTCTACTGGATTCCTAGCCATTGGAACCTTTGAGCTGGAGAGAGGCGAGATTTCTTCGCGTTTATCTTGAATCCCAGGTGTTCTAGGAACTGGGTGACTTTGTTGTAGGATTTTAAACAATCCTCGGGCGATGGAGCCCAGACTAGCCAATCGTCGAGGTAGGCCATCACCTGGACGTCTCGGAGGCGCAGCTGTTGAACGATGGCATCTGCCAGCTTTGTGAAGATCCGAGGGGCCACGTTGAGGCCGAAGGGCATGGCCCTGAATGCGTAGCTTTTCCTTTGGAGTCGAAATCCTAGGTAGGAGGAAGCGTGGTGGTTCATTGGAACGTGCCAATAGGCATCCGCCAGGTCTATGGAGACCGTGTAGGAACCCTGAGGCAGAGGGGTCCTTATCTGATGAAGAGTCAGCATCTTGAACTTGTTAGCTATGAACTTGTTGAGGGGGGATAAGTCTAGAATGACTCTGAGCTTGTCGGAGTCCTTCTTGGGGACGCAAAACAGTCTCCCTTGGAACCTGTTTGACTTTACCCTCCTAATCACCTTCTTGTTCAAGAGATCTAGGACATATTCTTCCAGAAGGGGGGTTGATTGTTGGAAGAATTGCTGGAAGGTTGGGGGTGGTTGAGTCCAACTCCAGCCTAGACCCTTGTTGACGATGCTATGTGCCCAGGGATCGAAGGTCCAACGATCCTGGAATTGGCGGAGTCTTCCTCCCACCGGAAGCACTTCATTGCTTCTGGTGTCCCGAGGGATTACCACCTCGGCCGCTAGCTCCCTTTCCTCCTCTGCCTCTGGAGGGACGGCGAGATGCGTCTCTGCCTGTACCTCTGCTTGAGCCTCTACCTTTGGGACGAAAGGTAGTCGTCTGTTGCTCAAAGGCAGGGGTGAAAACCGGTGATTGGGACAAGACCGGTTGGGTGACCAGCTGAAAGGTCTGTTGTGGCTGAGCAGCCACTTGGGGAGTAGCGGGTCCCGGAAACTGCCGTCTCTGTTGACGTTGCTGGGGTTTCGGCTTGGAGGATCTCCTCTTAGGTTGAGGGCCGTCGTCCTGAGAGGATTTCCTCTTCTTCGACATGCCCCACTTGTGAAGAAGGTTCCTGTTCTCCGTGGCGGCCTTGTCGGTAATCTCTTTCACCAGATCAGAGGGAAAGAGGTGCTTACCCCAGATGTTGGAGGAAATCAGCCTCCGGGGTTCGTGTCTCACTGTGGCACTCGAGAACACGAATTCACGACAGGCTCTTCGAGCCTTCATGAAGCTGTATAAGTCCTTGACTACAGTCGCCAGATGCGTCTTGGCGAGCACCATGTAGTGGTCGGGGACTCTAGTGTCACCGGCCATGACGTCAAGCTGGACCTGGAGGGACATGGATGCGGCAAGCTTTTCCTTCGTATCTTGTTCCCGACGAAGGAGATGGTCATTAAGTTTCGGGATGTCTTCGTTAAACTGACGTCCAGCAACGTCAGGATCTAGTTTCCCCACCACAAAGGTATGTTGGACATCCTTCCAGTGTCGAGCATCGGGGGGAGTGACCAGGGAGAAGGGTCTGCACTCCTCCAGTGCAGGGCAAGGTTTCCCTTCTTCCACTGCCTTGTGTACCGCTGCGAAGGCCTTTTCCATGAAGGGGAGGATCGCATCATCAGGTGCGACGTAGGTAGGGTGCTTCTTGCACAACGCCGGAAGCTTTGAGCAGGTAAAACCCCTACTTTTAAGGGTGTTGGCCATCATAAGCTGGGCCTTCGGGAGATCGAACACTATCACCTCCTTAGGTTCGGTCTCTTCTTTAGAGGCAGGTTCGGATCGAAGCCGGACGTAACAGTCCGGGTAAGCCTCAAAACTTGGGAAGAACTCCACTTCTTCCAGGACAACCGAGCCGACCTTCTCACTGATGAAGATCCTGCCCGTTGCGATCGGCATATGCTCGGCATACCTCCAGGGGTTGGCGTGCGAGCATGCAGGGAGGTCCTTAACCGAAATCCTTTTCGGCTCCTTGGAACTTCCCATGGTCCTGATGTATTCGTGTGTCTCAAGGAGTTTCTTGTCCATGATGGGTTCGAGCATCCGAAACATCTCCTGGGCGCTGGTTGGGATGGGGTCCGGGGTGGCGGAGGTAAACGGGAGTGATACTTCCGTCGGTGTAGGAGTTGGGGTGGTGGTGGAAGGCGGAGCGACCTCTTGCTCCGACCCAGCGTATTCCACTTGGTCCTACTCATAGTCCAATTCTTCGGCCATGATGTTCCTCTCCGTTGTCTCCGACACTTCCGACATACGCTCCGCGATGTCGGTATCCAGGCGACACTCGTGCATGAACTGGGCCATGACAACATCGGGTTCCACCGTGATCTGGACGGTGGGGATCTGATCCTTGGGGACCACAGAGTCTGGGGATGCCTTTGGGAACAGTAAGGCCCTCACGTCTTCGGTGGCAAGGTACGGTCCAGTGGCGTTCTTCTGGAAGCCACGCACCTATTTGCGTAGCTTCTCTCGAGAAGCGTCCCTAACCTCCGCTGAGGGAGGGTTATTGAACGCCTCGACCAGGCATTCCTGGCAGACCGTACAGTTCAGTGGGTCCCAGAACTTCAGATCACCTTTTTTGTTTGCACAAGGGGCGTGAGTCCTACACGCTGTGTGCCCATAAAAGTGCGGGCGCTTCACTCCACAGAAGCCATGGTCGCACTTCACGTACTCCTCCTGTAAGAGAAAGAGGACATGAGTATGGGGGAGTCATAAGGATGACTTCTATTATAAGGTTAAGTATTAAATGATTAATCTTTAACCTAATATTAAGTGGTAGAAACACTGTGACGTTCAGAGAGTGGGCGGAAAAGAAGGAGATAGACACATCCTCCGTGTAACCCGCCCGGCCAGTTACCGTAACCTTATCCGTAGGCATTTTGTTGTGACCGAGGACACAGGGCAGAATTCAACATAGCATGCCGTGAAGGCAGTGGGAATTCTAGTGGGGATTGCCAAGGATATAGAACTGGGACTGAGGCCACTCAGACCCTAGGATTGGGAACGTAGAAGATCCCATAGGGTAACGGTTTCCGGTAACCGGCCGTGCTAAGATACACGTAGCATGCTGGAAATCTGCGATATGCAAGAAGATAGCATGGTTACTAATGGAACGGTAAGGCAATACCTATCCATTATGTAATCAAACCATCTGGTTGCGATGTAGGGCTATCAACATCAGATGATAGCTAGTAGAAGGGGGTGCAAGTCGCCTTGACGCCTCCGGAAGGTTCCGGCAGACCGCTGGAACGCCGGAGGCCGCACCAGCAGAGTTTCTGGCATTAGGGAAGACAATATAGAAGTCAAGAGTAATACCAGGGTGGCGGCCGCCGGAACAGCGGCGGCACGCTGGCGGGGAGCGACGGCTCCGGCAGCCGGAGGTTGCCGGCTTGGTGACAGGAACAAGGATGGTTATAGCAGAACCGGACTGCCGGCAGTGGATGCCGGCACTCCGGGGGCCGGCCGGTGGACGGACGACTGAAGCTATGAGGAAGGAGGGAAGGCCATCAGCTAGGCGCCGGCGGCAGTCCCCCGGCACACGGAGGACTGGCGGCCCAGAGGGCAAGGGATAAGTCACCAAGGTAGGAGGTGGGTATCACCGACAGTGGAGGCGGCAAGGGACCGGCACCAGGATAGTGAAAGAGACAGAAGAAAGGATGTAGGGGTCCGGCTACGGACCCCAAGACATCCCACCTGAGTGGGTGTACCCATGATAGAGGGTAGCCCTATCACCCAGAAGCAGGGGCCGCAGAGGACCGGGAGCTAAGGGAGCCCAAGGGAGGGCAGGGAACACCCAAGAGGGAGGGAGAACCCCTGCAGACAGAACGCATCCAGTGGCTAACCCCATAGGACACACTGAAGGGTATATGTACCAGAGCGGACTGCACACAGGAGCTCAAGGTAGCCCTATCACTCCACCCTAAGGAGGAGTTGTAGGACAGGGGACAGATGGGTATAGACTAACCTAAGTATAGGCTAGGCCATACAAGAGATAGGCGGGGAGGGGAGAAGAGAAGGGTCTTCTATGGAGGAGGTTCTGTACCAGAGCGGCCACCGAGGAAGGGAGGACACTCCCTAGCCTAAGGTAAGGCAGCCTGTCTGAAAACGGTGCATGGGTATCGTTTCAGCAAGGTACAGAGCTAACTCCCCCAAAACCTAACCTAGAGCAGGGAGGTTACACCCTGAACCAGGAAGGATGGAAGACATATCGCTATTGCAGGGAAGGTCGGAGACCTAGCCCCAGCAATAGAGGAAGGACTAGCCGTTCCTCATTCTCGGACGCCACCTTAAGGGGGGATCATTCCCTTAGGGGGGTACAGAGAAGCGATATATACTCTGATAAGAGCCTGATCCCCTTATGTGGTAGGGGGAGCAAGGCTGCACAGAGGGGATGCCCTAAGGCAGGGGATGAAGGAAGCATATAGGGGTCCTACTTGTAGGTTAGGTTAGAAAGGCACACTAACTAACCTATCCCCTATATGGTCCCTGAATGTGAAAAACACTTGCATCACAGTCAACAGTATTGTAAAATAATGCCACTATCTTCATAAATAAACCTAGGATCACTGATAAATATCATGCATGAACACTGATATAGGCGCTCTGGCCTAGGGGCTAGACTAGCCAACTGGTATGGGGTCAGTTGATGACCGATAATAAAGCGTCAAAACACGATATAAAAGTTCATAGCTATGAAGACTAAGTAACTAATAGTATCGATTAGTTAATGAGGCCGGAAAACGCTGTTGAGGCTATCTAAATAAGGCATGCAAAACAACAGCGACGCCATAAAATGGCCGGTCCAGTCGAGGCACAGCTCTGCCACAAAACATCAAATATCTCGAAAAGTAAAAGTTACTTTACGGTCAGCTTATTTAAACAATACTGGAACCTTGTACTCAACTTTCCAGAAGAAGGCGAGGCCGAGGGTAGAGACATGGCTAAGATGCAAGTCGATAAAGATCGCACAGGGAAAAGTCTGACTAGTAAGGCAAGCTACTAAACGAAGGATGAGGACGGACGTGATGGCATTTAGCAATGGCGCCCGTTTGTTTACGTCTCGAGTACCAAAAGTAGCCACGGACGAGATTAGCTGTGGAACAGCTCCGCAGCTATTCTCCGTCCCTCCATATCGAAGTGTTAACTCTGTATGGGGTGCAGATAGCTATGTGGCGCGTTAATACATGCGTCCCCTGTTGATATATGATGTCTTAAAGGGAAACCTTTAGGATACTCGCTCCAGAAGTTAGAATTCTGTGATAACCTGTGGTTAAATTCTCTGGGAATATCTTAGTAGTTATATACCCAAGGAAGCTACCAAAAAGGAACCTTCCATCAGGACGCCATGGCTTGAGCCCAAAAATATATATATAAAGACTTTCATTACGAGATCCCCGGACATAGCTTTTATACATTACCATCTGGTCGAGTTGTTTAGTTGAGCCTTCGGAGCCAACGTTACGTATTATTACTTGGATTAACTTTATATATTAGTCACATTGTTGTGACATTAAAAGACTTGGCTGTTGCTACCCAAGCTTTATTCAACTTAAACTTCAGTAGATTATTCCCTGAAACAATCATGAACATAATTAGCAGACCCCATAATAAATGTAATACAAACTATGTTAGATCCTCAAAGTAAATCTAATTAAACCAAATAGATACAAATGGAATAAACAAAAGGAAATACAAAAGAAACAGAGAATTACTTGATAAGTTGCTTTGACTGTCCCTCCATCAGGTAAGTAAACAAAGTATGAAAAGATCACCAGACAAACGGTTCAGAGTGAGGTATGAAAGAGCAAAAGGACAAAACAATATTATAACATTCTTCCCCTCTAGATATAAAATTGGTTACATCACTTCATAAGTAATCAATCCCACCCATATCGGTTTGGAGCCCTTGACACCCGGGTTGATCTACGTACTGGAGGTGATGCAGCTTCTGTTCTAATTTCAGCTTCTGGGTGAAGTCCCATACCTTCTGGAAACTCTTGATGGGTTGTCTTGGGTGACACTGGAGATTGAGATGGTATGGCCTCAGGTGACAATGAAACAGAAGGTAGTTCTTGATTTTCAGAAACAGAATTATCCCTAGGGCATGGGGCCAAGTCACGTAAGGAAACCGTTGACTCTCGTCCGCTGGGATGTCTAATGTTAGCATATGTTGGGTTAGCAGATAATAGTTCAACTTCATCCACTAGGGGTTCATTTTTGCTTGTTCTGACAAATTTCCTCAATAATACCGGTCCTGACGACATAAGCCACGAAGGCAGAGAGCTCCCCGAGGATGAGCGGCGTGGAAATCCAAAAAAGCGTTCATGGGGTGTGACATCAGTTGCTGTCAACAGAAGGGATCTAAGTGAATGTACCACATCAGTGAGTACTAATTCCCAGTGCTGATCGGGAAGATTTCGAGACCTGAGTGCCAACTGGATTGCCTAACATACAGTACCATTGAGCCGCTCCACTTGCCCATTACCGATTGGATGAAAAGGGGTAGTTCGACTTGTTGCAACTCCCTTCTGTGCGAGATAGGTTTTGAGCTCCCTAGACATGAATGAGGTTCCTTGATCCGAATGTATATACTGAGGCATCCCACACAGGCTGAATATTTGTTCTAAGCACTTAATCACTGTAGTTGTGTTCATGTTGGGACACGGAAAAGCGAAAGGAAAACAGGAATATTCATCAACCACAATAAGTAGATATGGGTTGCGCGAGGCCGTCGGAACTGGTCCTTTAAAGTCAATGCTTAATCTCTCCATTGGTTGTGTTGCCTTGATGAGTGTTCCTTCTTGGAATTTGTAGAATCTTGGTTTCAATTCTGCACATATCCTGCAAGAAGCACAGACCTTCTTAACGTCCTCAGTGGAAAAAGGAAGATTTTTCGATCTCACAAAGTGCAACAAGCGAGTCACTCCTGGATGGCACAGATTCCCATGTAGTTCAGTGAGGGTAGATGACGTAGAAACCACGGAACTGCAAAAAGCTCGGGTGAAGGCATCAGGAACCACATTCTCTTTACCGGGGCGATAATGTACTGTATAACTGAAGGCTGCGAGTTCCATCCGCCATTTCTGGATCTTATTATTCTTAACTTTAGTGCGTTTCCTGTTATCAAACATGAAGGCCACAGAACGTTGGTCTGTAACGAGATCAAAGTGTTGTCTAGCAAGAAAATGACTCCACTTACGTACAGCCTCCACGATAGCCATGGCTTCCTTCTCTACGATGTGATAGTGAATTTCACTTCCTTGTAAAGTCCTAGACATGAAGGCCACAGGTCTGCCATTCTGGTTGAGTACTGCTGAGACTGCTACTTCCGAGGCATCACATTCGACCTCAAAAGGAAAATTTTCATCCACAGAGTGTAGCGTTGCTCCTTCAAGTTCTTGTTTGAGTAGTTCGAAAGCCTGCAAAGCTTCTTCATCTAAAGGAAATTTCTTTACTCTTGCCAGTGGTTGAATCTTAGCAGAAAAATTCTGTATCCATTTAGCGTAATAAGCAAACATACCCATTTCCCTCTTTAAAGATCCTTGACTAGTGGGAGGTGGTAGCTCTTGTAGAGGCCGGAGTCTTTCCATGTCAGGCTTTATTACACCATTCCCCACACAGTAGCCAAGAATATTAATGGTACGCACAGATTTAATAGTTTTAGTAGCATTGAGAGTTAGGTTCCTCTTGTTGATGACCTCAAGAAAGCGCTGCACGTTCTGATCATGTTGTTCTTGAGTGTGTCCAGCAATAGTGATATTGTCCAAATATGGGAAAGCACCTTGTAAGTTTTCTTCTTTCACCAACTTATCCATAGTTCGTTGGAAGGCTGCAACTACATTGGTAACTCCGAAAGGTACTCTACAGAACTGGTACAGGCATCCGTTGGCTTCAAAAGCTGTATACTTCTTGTCTGATTCCTTTAGTGGGACTTGGTGGTAAGCGCTTTTCAAGTCAAAAGTCGAAAATACGCAATATGTTGAGAGTTCATTAACCATGGTGTCAATCCTTGGTAATGGATAAGCATCCAGTTCTGTAAACAGATTTTTGGGCTCAAGCCATGGCGTCCTGATGGAAGGTTCCTTTTTGGTAGCTTCCTTGGGTATATCACTACTAAATATTCCCAGAGAATTTAACCACAGGTTATCACAGAATTCTAAATTCTGGAGCGAATATCCTAAAGGTTTCCCTTTTAAGACATCGTATATCAACAGGGGACGCATGTATTAACGCGCCACATAGCTGTCTACACCCCAAACAGAGTTAACACTTCGGTGTGTAGGGGCGGAGAATAGCTGGGGAGCCGTTCCACAGCTAATCTCGTTCGTGGCTACTTTTGGTACTCGAGACGTAAACAAACGGGCGCCATTGCTACATGACGTCACGTCCGTCCTCATCCTTCTTCTAGTAGCTTGCCTTGCTAAGACGGATTTTCCCTTGTGTATTTTCATCAGCTTGCATCTTCGCTATGTCACTACCTTCGGCCTCGCCTTCTTCTGGAAAGTTGAGTACAAGGTTCCAGTATTGTTTAAATAAGCTCTGACCGTAAAGTAACTTTTACTTTTCGAGATATTTGATGTTTTGTGGCAGAGCTGTGCCTCGACCGGACCGGCCATTTTATGGCGTCGCTGTTGTTTTGCATGCCTTATTTAGATAGCCTCAACAGCGTTTTCCGGCCTCATTAACTAATCGATACTATTAGTTATTTAGTCTTCATAGCTAGGTACGGTACGGTACGGTACGGTACGGTGGGTCGTCCGCGACCCCGAGCGTCAAAAAGAAACAGGTTTTTCTCACGTGACTCACCCCCGTGACTGAATTTGTGGGTGATCGACCTGCAGTAGGTGTCTCGCCTACACGCTCTAGTAGTGTCCAGATGTGCATTGCTGTAGCTGTACTCCTTCCCCGATTTCTGAGACGCGTCGGGGTCGAGCGCGACCGAGTTTACCCTTCTAAGGTAATTTGCATAATTATCAAAGTTATTACGTATTATGAAATTGTCGTAGAACAGTGCAACTTGTATAGGTTATCAGTTGTGGAAAGTCTTGTTGGATTGTTTGGCTACCATGTGCATGATTTTATTTTTAGTTAAAATGTCGTTCATCACCACGAGGACCATTTTACCGCGAGTGCCCCTTTTTCATTTTTTTTCATTTTTTTGCCAAGTCATTTTTCCGTAAGATATTGCCAAATAGTGTCGTAAAACTTTTGCTTTTTTAGTGTTGGAAAGTGTGTCTAGATGATCTCGCTACCCATGCGTGACTTTGTTTTTGTCAGATACGACGTAGTTATTGGTGTATTGGGTATTTAACTGCGGTTGCCAATTTCTGTTTTTTTTCTATATTTGTAAAAATTTACTACGTAGTAAGGAATTGCCGTATATTATTGATTTTTTTTTCATGTTTATGTGTTAGAAAGTGTGCCTTGATGGTTGGGCTAACACGTGCATGTCTTTTTTTTTATCTGAGATGCCGTATATTAGAATGTTGGGCATTTTTCCGCGAGTGCCCCTTTTTATTTGTTTTGCATTTTTTTGCTTAGTCATGTTACCAAGGAATTGGCAAGTAGTGTCGCAAAACTTATATTTTTATAGTGTTTGAAAGTGTTTCTAGATGATCTGGCTACCCATGCCTATCTTTTTTTTAGCCAGATATAGCGTATATATAGGTATGTGTTCGATTTTCCTGTGATTGCCATTTTTTCGTTTTTTCCCATTTCTTTCAAAATTACTACGTACTAAGGAACTATCACAGAGTAATGATTCATTTAGATGTTTATTTGTCGGAAAATGTGCCTTGATGGTTTGCCTAGCACGTGGCTGAAATTTTTTTTTCTGAAATGCGTATAATAAAATGTTGGCCATTTTTCCGCGAGTGCCCCTTTTTATTTGTTTTGCATTTTTTTACTTAGTCATGTTACCGTAAGGAATTGGCAAGAAGTGTCGCAAAACTTATATTTTTATAGTGTTGGAAAGTGTTTCTAGATGATCTGGCTACCCATGCCTATCTTTTTTTTAGCCAGATATGGCGTATATATAGGTATGTGTTCGATTTTCCTGTGATTGCCATTTTTTTGTTTTTTCCCATTTCTTTCAAAATTACTACGCACTAAGGAACTATCACAGAGTAATGATTCTTTTATATGTTTATTTGTCGGAAAATGTGCCTTGATGGTTTGCCTAGCACGTGGCTGAAATTTTTTTTTTTGTGAAATGCCGTATATTAGAATGGCCATTTTTCCGCGAGTGCCCCTTTTTATTTGTTTTGCATTTTTTTTGCTTAGTCATGTTACCGTAAGGAATTGGCAAGTAGTGTCGCAAAACATAATTTTATAGTGTTGGAAAGTGTTTCTAGATGATCTGGCTACCCATGCCTATCTTTATTTTTAGCCAGATATGGCGTATATATAGGTATGTGTTCGATTTTCCTGTGATTGCCATTTTTTCGTTTTTTCCCATTTCTTTCAAAATTACTACGTACTAAGGAACTATCACAGAGTAATGATTCATTTAGATGTTTATTTGTCGGAAAATGTGCCTTGATGGTTTGCCTAGTACGTGGCTGAAATTTTTTTTTCTGAAATGCCGTATATTAGAATGTTAGCCATTTTTCTGCGAGTGCCCCTTTTTATTTGTTTTGCATTTTTTTGCTTAGTCATGTTACCGTAAGGAATTGGCAAGTAGTGTCGCAAAACTTATATTTTTATAGTGTTGGAAAGTGTTTCTAGATGATCTGGCTACCCATGCCTATCTTTTTTTTAGCCAGATATGGCGTATATATAGGTATGTGTTCGATTTTCCTGTGATTGCCATTTTTTCGTTTTTTCCCATTTCTTTCAAAATTACTACGTACTAAGGAACTATCACAGAGTAATGATTCATTTAGATGTTTATTTGTCGGAAAATGTGCCTTGATGGTTTGCCTAGTACGTGGCTGAAATTTTTTTTTCTGAAATGCCTTTTTTTTTTATCTGAGATGCCGTATATTAGAATGTTGGCCATTTTTCCGCGAGTGCCCCTTTTTATTTGTTTTGCATTTTTTTGCTTAGTCATGTTACCGTAAGGAATTGTCAAGTAGTGTCGCAAAACTTGTATTTTTATAGTGTTGGAAAGTGTTTCTAGATGATCTGGCTACCCATGCCTATCTTTATTTTTAGCCAGATATGGCGTATATATGGGTATGTGTTCGATTTTCCTGCGATTGCCACTTTTTCGTTTTTTCCCATTTCTTTCAAAATTACTACGTACTAAGGAACTATCACAGAGTAATGATTCATCTAGATGTTTATTTGTCGGAAAATTTTGTTTACTTCTTTTTTGATTGAATATCATCAAATTTTTTTAGCTAAAATATTATATTGTTTTACCTTTTTTTTTTCGATTTTATTTCGCTTCAAAAAAATTTTTTTTGGTCAGAATTTTAATTTTATAGTCGTAAAATAATCGACAATTATCCAGCAACCCACCATACAATTTTTATGCATATCCAAGAATAATTAGATTAGTAAATAACACCTTGAAATTGACATACCCCTCCTACATTTCAAGTGTTAGATTAGGGAGTCTGAGTCAGTGTGGTTGGCGGCCATTTTGTGGACATATCCGAAGCGTAAGTTGCCCTATCTATATATATTCTTGTTCCCTATAGAATTTGTGATATTTTGGTATATTTTTACCTGCATAAATATCATATTATATATTAAATATATGTATTTTTTTACGAAATTTCTAAGTACTCAAAAAATGACCTTTAGATATGGCCCCTGATATAAATGTAATTTACAAAATAATGAAGATTTTTTTACATATTTCTATTTTAGGATAACATATGTTTATTCCCTAAAAAAATTAGCCACTTCCTATTTCATTTGGGAACCCAAAAAAATTCATGAAATTTGGAAAAATTTTTTTGGCCAAAAAAAGTTACCCTTTTTTTCTCATTTCAGATCTTCACCTCCATGGGTCTGACTTCATCCAAAATACATCAAGATGTGTCCTAAACATTCAAGAATCAATTCCTAAAAGGATTTGTGTATATATGTATAAACTTTTTTTTTTATGAATTTTTATGTAAGGTCTTTTTTTTCTACTTAATTTTTTAAAATATTTATAATAAATAGTTTTTCTGCAGATGAGTAGTATTTATCTTTACAGTTGTTTTAAGCATTCATTGAAGTTTTTTTTGGCAAAAAAAAAGGAGGTTACTGCAAAAACTGATTTTTCAAGAATTTTTTTTGGCATCGGGGTCGCGCGCGTCTGAGTATACCCTTAAAGGGGTGTCCGAGGAGCGTACCTATCCAGGGTTAAATAAGCTCTGACTGTAAAGTAACTTTTACTTTTCGAGATATTTGATGTTTTGTGGCAGAGCTGTGCCTCGACCGGACCGGCCATTTTATGGCGTCGCTGTTGTTTTGCATGCCTTATTTAGATAGCCTCAACAGCATTTTCCGGCCTCATTAACTAATCGATACTATTAGTTATTTAGTCTTCATAGCTAGGAACTTTTATATCGTGTTTTGACGCTTTATTATCGGTCATCAACTGACCCCATACCAGTTGGCTACTATAGCCCCTAGGCCAGAGTGCCTATATCAGTGTTCATGCATGATATTTATCAGTGATCCTAGGTTTATTTATGAAGATAGTGGCATTATTTTACAATACTATTGACTGTGATGCAAGTGTTTTCGCCTTCAGGGACCATATAAGGGACAGGTTAGATAGTGTGTCTTTCTAACCTAACCTACAAGTAGGACCCCTATATGCTTCCTTCATCCCCTGCCTTAGGGCACCCCCTCTGTGTAGCCTTGCTCCCCCTACCTCATAAGGGGATCAAGCTCATATCAGAGTATTATATCGCTTCTCTGTCCTCCCTAAGGGAATGATCCCCCCTTAGGGTTGCGTCCGAGAATGAGGAACGGATAGTCCTTCCTCTATTGCTGGGGCTAGGTCTCCGACCTTTCCTGCAATAGCGATACGTCTTCCATCCTTCCTGGTTCAGGGTGTAACCTCCCTGCTCTAGGTTAGGTTTTGGAGGGGTTAGTTCTGTACCTTGCTGAAACGATACCCATGCACCGTTTTCAGACAGGCTGCCTTACCTTAGGCTAGGGAGTGTCCTCCCTTCCTTGGTGGCCGCTCTGGTACAGAACCCCCTCCACAGAAGACCCTTCTCTTCTCCCCTCCCCACCTATCTCTTGTATGGCCTAGCCTTTACTTAGGTTAGTCTATACTCATCTGTCCCCTGTCCTACAACTCCTCCTTAGGGTGGAGTGATAGGGCTACCTTGAGCTCCTGTGTGCAGTCCGCTCTGGTACATATACCCTTCATAGTGTCCTATGGGGTTAGCCACTAGATGCGTTCTGTCTACAAGGGTTCTCCCCCCTCTTGGGTGTTCCCTGCCCTCCCTTGGGCTCCCTTAGCTCCTGGTCCTCTGCGGCCCCTGCTTCTGGGTGATAGGGCTAGCCTCTATCATGGGTATACCCACTCAGGTGGGATGTCTTGGGGTCCGTGGCCGGACCCCTACATCCCCCCTTATGTCTCTTTCTCTATCCTGGTGCCGGTCCCTTGCCGCCTCTACTGTCGGTGATACCCACCTCCTACCTTGGTGACTTACCCCTTGCCCTCTGCGCCGCCAGTCCCCCGTGTGCCGGGGGATTGCCGCCTGCCTAGCTGATGGCCTTCCCTCTTTTCTCATAGCCTCAGTCGTCCGTCCACCGGCCGGCCCCCGGAGTGCCGGCATCCACTGCCGGCACTCCGGTTCTGCTATAACCATCCTTGTCCCTGTCACCAAGCCGGCTACCTCCGGCTGCCGGAGCCGCCGCTCCCTGCCGGGGTGCCGCCGCTGTTCCGGCGGCCCCCACCCTGGTATTACTCTTGACTTCTATATTGTCTTCCTTAATGCCAGAAACTCTGCTGGAGCGGCTTCCGGCGTGCCGGCGGTCTGCCGGAGCCTTCCGGAGGCGTCAAGACGACTTGCACCCCCTTCTACTAGCTATCATCTGATGTTGATAGCCCTACATCGCAACCAGATGACTTGATTACGTAAATGGATTGGTATTATCTTACCGTTCTATTAGTAACCATGCTGTCTTCTTGCATATCACAGATTTCCAGCATGCTGTGTGTATCTTAGCACGGCTGGTTGCCGGAAACCGTTACCCTATGGGATCTTCTAGTTCCCAATTCTAGAGTCTGAGTGGCCTCAGTCCTAGCCTTATATCCTTGACAATTTCCAATAGAATTCCCACTGCCCTACGGGCATTCCATGTTGAATTCTATCCTGTGCCTTCGGTCACAGCAGATTGTCTATGGATGAAGGTCACGGTAACAAGCCGGGCGGGTTACACGGAGTATGTATCTATCTCCTTCTTTCCGCCCATTCTCTGTGCATCACACTTAATGTTAAGTTAAAATTAATCAATTAATATTTAACTTTAGTTTAAGAGTCATCCTTATGACTCCCCCATACTCATGTTCTCTTTCTCTTACAGGGGGAGCAACTGAAGTGCGACCACAGCTTCTGTGCAGTGAAGCGCCCGCACTTTTATAGACACACGGCGTGTAGGACCCATGCCCCTTGTGCCAACAAGAAAGGGGATCTGAAGTTCTGGGACCCGCAGAACTGTACGGTCTGCCAGGATCGCCTGGTCGACGCGTTCAACAATCCTCCCTCAGCGGAGGTTAGGGACGCTTCTCGAGAGAAGCTACGCAAATGGGTGCGTGGCTTCCAGAAGAACGCCACTGGACCGTACCTTGCCACTGAAGACATGAGGGCCTTATTGTTCCCAAAGGCATCCCCAGATTCTGTGGTCCCCAAGGATCAGATCCCCACCGTCCAGATAACGGTGGAACCCGATGTTGTCATGGCCCAGTCCATGCACGAGTGTTACCTGGATGCCGACAACGAGGAACGTATGTCGGATATTTCGGAGAACACGGAGAGGACCCTCATGGCCCAAGACGCGGACATGAAGAGGACCAGGTGGATTACACCGAGTCGGAGCAGGAGGTCGCTCCGTCTTCCACCCCCGCCCCTACTCCTACACCGACGGAAGTGTCTCTCCCGTCTACCTCCGCTACCTCGGACCCCATCCCATCCGCCCAGGAGATGTTCCGTATGATAGAAGCCCTTATGGACAAGAAGCTTCAAGTGACACACGAGTACATCAGGTCCATGGGAGGTTCCAAAGAGCCGAAGAAGATTTCGGTTAAGGACCTCCCGATATGCTCGCACGCCAACCCCTTGAGGTATGCTGAGCATATGATCATCGCAACGGGCAGGATCTTCATCAGCGAGAAGATCGGCTCGGTTGCCCTGGAAGAAGTGGAGTTCTTCCCGAGCTTTGAGGCTTACCCGGACTGTTACGTCCGGCTTCGATCCGAACCTGCCTCTAAAGAGGAGACCGAACCAAAGGAGGTGATAGTTTTTGATCTCCAGAAGGCCCAGGCTATGCTAGCCAAAGCTGTTAAGAGTAGGGGCTTTACCTGCTCAATGCTCCCGGCACTGAGCAAGAAGCACCCTACCTACGTCGCACCCGACGACGCAGTCCTTCCCTTTACGGAAAAGGCCTTCGCTGCGTGTCACAAGGCAGTGGAAGAAGGGAAGCCCTGTCCTGCACTGGAGGAGTGCAGACCCTTCTCCATGGTGACTCCCCCCGACGTTCGACACTGGAAGGATATCCAGCATACCTTCGTGGTGGGAAAACTAGATCCTGACGTGGCTGGACGTCAGTTTAATGAAGACCTCCCGAAACTTAATGACCATCTCCTTCGCCGGGAACAAGACACGAAGGAAAGGGTCGCAGCATCCATGTCCCTCCAAGTACAGATTGATGTCAAGGCTGGTGACACCAGAGTCCCCGACCACTACATGGTACTCGCCAAATCGCACTTGGCGACTCTGGTAAAGGACCTGTACAATTTCATGAATGCTCGGAGAGCCTGTCGTGAATTCGTGTTCTCAGGTGCCACAGTGAGACACGAACCCCGGAGGCTGATTTCCTCCAACATCTGTGGTAAGCACCTCTTTCCCTCCGACCTTGTGAAAGAGATCACCGACAAGGCCGCCACTGAGAATAGGAACCTTCTCAACAAGTGGGGCATGTCGAAAAAGAGGAAATCTTCTCAGGACGATGGCCCTCAACCTAAGAGGAAATCCTCCAAGCCAAAACCCCAGCAACGTCAACAGAGACGGCAGTTTCCGGGACCCGCTACTCACCAAGTGGCTTCTCAGCCACAACAGACCTTTCAGCTGGTCACCCAACCAGTTTTGTCCCAGTCACCGGTTTTCACCCCTGCCTTTGAGCAACAGACAACTACCTTTCGTCCCAAAGGTAGAGGCTCAAGCAGAGGTGCAGGCAGAGACGCATCTCGCCGTCCCTCCAGAGGCAGAGGAGGAAGGGGAGCTAGCGGCCGAGGCAGTAAGCCCTCGGGACACCAGAAGCAATGAAGTGCTTCCGGTGGGAGGAAGACTCCGCCAATTCCAGGATCGTTGGACCTTCGATCCCTGGGCACACAGCATCGTCAACAAGGGTCTAGGCTGGAGTTGGACTCAACCACCCCCAACCTTCCAGCAATTCTTCCAACAATCAACCCCCCTTCTGGAAGAATATGTCCTAGATCTCTTGAACAAGAAGGTGATAAGGAGGGTAAAGTCCACCAGGTTCCAAGGGAGACTGTTTTGCGTCCCCAAGAAAGACTCCGACAAGCTCAGAGTCATTCTAGACTTATCCCCCCTCAACAAGTTCATAGCGAACAACAAGTTCAAGATGCTGACTCTTCAACAGATAAGGACCCTTCTGCCTCGAGGTTCTTACACGGTCTCCATAGACCTGGCGGATGCCTACTCGCACGTTCCAATGAACCATCACGCTTCCTCCTACCTAAGATTTCGACTCCAAAGGAAAAGCTACGCCTTCAAGGCCATGCCCTTCGGCCTCAATGTGGCCCCTCGGATCTTCACAAAGCTGGCGGACGCCATAGTACAACAGCTCCGCCTCCGAGACGTCCAGGTGATGGCCTACCTCGACGACTGGCTAGTCTGGGCTCCATCGCCCGAGGATTGTTTAAAATCCTGCAGCAAGGTCACCCAGTTCCTAGAACACCTGGGATTCAAGATAAACGCGAAGAAATCTCGCCTCTCTCCAGCTCAGAAGTTCCAATGGTTAGGAATCCAGTGGAACCTTCAGTCACACCGCCTTTCCATCCCCCAGAAGAAAAGGAAGGAAATAGCAGGGTCTGTCAAGCGACTGCTGAAATCCAAACGGATCTCAAGACGCCAGCAGGAACGAGTTCTGGGCTCTCTACAGTTCGCCTCAGTGACAAACCCAGTGCTTCGTGCACAGCTAAAGGATGCCGCGGGAGTCTGGAGACGTTCTGCATCCATCGCTCGAAGAGACCTCAAGAGACGGCTCCCAAACAGGCTTCGGCTTCTCCTCAAGCCGTGGTCGGAAGCGACGGCCCTGAAAAGGTCCATCCCTCTTCAACACCCACCTCCATCACTCAACATCCACACGGACGCTTCGCTGGAGGGTTGGGGAGGTCACTCCCACCAAAAACAGGCTCAAGGCACATGGTCTCCCCTATTCAAGACGTTTCACATCAACATCTTGGAGGCCATGGCGGTCCTTCTAACACTGAAGAAACTCTCCCCGCCTCCCTCGATCCATATTCGTCTAACCCTAGACAACTCAGTGGTAGTTCGATGTCTCAATCGCCAAGGCTCAAGATCGCCCCAGATAAATCAGGTGCTTCTGACAATCTTCTGCTGGCAGAGAGGAAGAAGTGGCACCTGTCTGCAGTTCACCTACAAGGATTCCGCAATGTGACGGCGGACGCTCTATCCCGGACAAGCCCGATAGAGTCGGAATGGTCTCTAGACGCAAGATCATTCTCCTTCATCTCTCACCAAGTCCCAGAACTTCAGATCGATCTCTTCGCAACGAGCGACAACAATCAACTTCCTCGATATGTGGCCCCGTACGAGGACCCCAAGGCAGAGGCAGTGGATGCCATGTCACTGGACTGGAACAGATGGTCCAAGATCTACCTGTTCCCTCCCACCAACCTTCTGCTGAAAGTCCTCTCCAAGCTGAGAACCTTCAAAGGGACAGCGGCCCTAGTGGCTCCCAAGTGGCCCCGGAGCAATTGGTACCCCCTGGTCCTGGAGCTGCAGCCCACGCTGATCCCTCTCCCGGGCCCAGTTCTCTCCCAGCAAGTACAGAAGTCGACTGTCTTCGCTTCATCATCGAAAATCAAGGACCTTCATCTCATGATTTTCTCTCCCTAGCCGCGAAGAAAAGGTTTGGGATCTCGAAGAAAAGTCTAGACTTCCTCGAGGAATACAAGACCGAATCCACAAGACGGCAATACGAATCATCTTAGAGAAAATGGGTCTCATTCGTCAAGGCAAAAAATCCTACGGAAATCACCATTGATTTTTGCATGTCCTTCTTTATTCACCTTCATGGACAGGGCTTGGCAGCCAACACGATTTCTACTTGCAAATCGTCCTTGACTAGACCACTGTTGTATGCCTTCCAGATTGATCTGTCCAGCGACATCTTCAATAAACTGCCGAAAGCATGCGCTCGTCTACGCCCAGCACCCCCACCGAAACCGATCTCCTGGTCTTTGGACAAGGTGCTCCATTTTGCCTCCAACTTGGATAATGATTCATGCCCTCTCAAGGATCTGACTCAGAAAGTTATATTTCTTTTTGCTCTTGCTTCAGGAGTCCGAGTCAGCGAAATAGTGGCATTATCAAGAGAAGAGGGTCATATCCTGTTTACTGACTCAGGAGACCTTACCCTCTTCCCGGATCCGACGTTTCTCGCCAAAAACGAATTACCCACCAAAAGATGGGGCCCTTCGAGAATATGCCCCCTGAAAGAAGATGCCTCTCTATGCCCAGTAGAGAGCCTCAAGGTCTATCTTCGCAGAACTTCGGACTTTGGTGGAGGCTAACTCTTCAAAGGAGAAACATCGGGCAGCGACCTGTCACTGAAACAACTAAGAGCGAAAATCACCTACTTCATTCGCAGAGCGGATCCTGACAGTACACCCGCCGGTCACGATCCTAGAAAAGTTGCATCGTCTCTGAATTTCTTTCAGAGTATGGATTTCGAAAGCCTTAAGAGTTTCACAGGCTGGAAATCCTCGCGTGTTTTCTTCAAACATTATGCGAAACAAGTGCACGAAGTCAAACATTTTGTGGTAGCCGCAGGTAGTGTTATGAAACCTGCACCTAACTCTGCATAGAACAGTGAGTTACTTGGGACTCTAACTCTTCGGGTGCCTATGTTGACCCTCGAGTGATACGTAGTGATGTCGAAAACACTTAGTGCTTTTCATATAACTGTTCTTATCCCAGGTGAAATGTCATAGTCGTCACACGAGTGCCGCATGCCTAGAGCATGATGTGTTTTATTTTAAAGACCGACGTTCCTCGAGAATGAGTGCCTACTGATAAATTTGAAATTCTCTTTCAGATTCAAGAGCAAGTCTTTCATTACTATGTACATTATAATTTATTGTAAATTAACTTTACATATATTGCAATTCATTAATATTCTTTGCAATTGTGAAATAAAATTTCTATTTTATTACTTGTGCGTCTCAATCCGCTCCTACTTATTCTATGAAATACAAGTCTGTCATAGTTTTATTATCCCCTTCCTCTTATGGTTGATGAAGATACTAAGGTCTCAACCCTTATTATATATTCACCTGTGCAATGTAATATTCCAATACGAATACTTACTCTCTTCATACCTTAGAGACCAGACAATTCTCCATTAACATACAGTGCCTAACCACCACTTGTCTGCCCTTGAGAATGTTCCTATATGAATGCCAACCATTCAGTCTTGTCTCCAAGTTCTTCAGGTTCTTCTAGCAAGGTGAGTAGCCCCTCGATAACCACTTTGATCTCGGCATGGCCCGTGGGAACTTCACTGCCAGGGGGGCAGGAAGGTCTCTTCCCTACGGTTCTTCTATTAAGATTACTATGCTACCCTGTTCAAAGCCCTCGGCACTTACTCAAATAGGGGAAAATCTACCACGATACATTGATTCTCTGGTACTCTTCCATCCGGACGCCATGGCTTGAGCCTAAAAAACGGATTTTGAGCGAAGCGAAAAATCTATTTTTGGGTGAGATAGCCATGGCGTCCTGATGGACCCTCCCTGCTACTTCGTCCAGTTTTTCAGGTCCCACCCTGCTCTGCTGTATCATGGCGATCGGCAAGCAACTGGCTTCAGGATGAGGACGGACGTGACGTCATTTAGCAATGGCGCCCGTTTGTTTACGTCTCGAGTACCAAAAGTAGCCACGAACGAGATTAGCTGTGGAATGGCTCCCCAGCTATTCTCCGCCCCTACACACCGAAGTGTTAACTCTGTTTGGGGTGTAGATAGCTATGTGGCGCGTTAATACATGCGTCCCCTGTTGATATACGATGTCTTAAAAGGGAAACCTTTAGGATACTCGCTCCAGAAGTTAGAATTCTGTGATAACCTGTGGTTAAATTCTCTGGGAATATTTAGTAGTGATATACCCAAGGAAGCTACCAAAAAGGAACCTTCCATCAGGACGCCATGGCTATCTCACCCAAAAATAGATTTTTCGCTTCGCTCAAAATCCGTTTTATAGTTTGCGAATAATCAACACATCCTTTTCTTATGCCGATTGAAGGAATCCTTAACCACCACAACTTGAGCTCTCCATGGTGATATGCTATCCTCAATAACACCCTCAGCCAAGAGACGACTAGTCTCCGCTTCAATGAATTCTTTGTCATCTTTACAGTAATGTCTTAATTTAGTGACAATAGGCTTACAATTAGGTAACAAATGCTGGAAGATAGAAGGTTCATCCACAGCACCGGCTGCCAACGAACAGTAGGGCTTAGCACCAGATAAGTTGAGCGCTGGTTTCGGCCTACCGTATTCAATAGTCACTTTCTGATGCTGCTCTTGGAAGTCCTGACCAAGTAATACTCCTGAACATAAATCCTTCATTACTGCTAGACACTTGGATGGATAAGTTTCTCCATTAAGATGAAGAGTCAAGTCTACATTGACATAACCTGGAGAGTTTGTATGCAAAGATTTCTGTGCTAAAGCGACGTCTTTATCAGTGGGATGTATTGGTAGCTTTAATTCCCATGCTACATCTTCATCTATATAACTGTCATCACTGCACGAGTCGACAAGGGCTGTCAACTTCCGTCCTTTAATTGTTGTCGAGGTAGCTGCCCGATAGAGGCTCTGAGGAAAAGAGGTACCAGCATTAGCTGCAAGAACAGATGACTGTGAGGGATCAAATACTGTAGCTGTTGTAGATTTACCTCCATATGTAGATTTAGGCGGGCACGCTTTTGCAAAGTGCCCCTTCTTGCCACATTTATTGCAAATAGAATCCCGAGCTGGACAGTGTGCACGAATATGATAGGGACCTCCACAAAAAAAGCACTTTCTCTTCATGGACAGAGTAGTCGCTAATACTTGAGTTCCAGCAGTTACCTCACAGTTCTCAGACGTTGGTCCACTCTTCACATGATCATCTGTAATAAGTGCATGATCCGATGTAACCACAGCAGCAGTATGCCCAACATGAGGAAGCATGTGACTGTAAAAACTAGCATTATGTTGGGCTAGGTCTAAAGAGTAAGCCTGGTCATAAGCTGCCTGTAAATCTAGAGTTTTATTTTCAAAAAGACATTGCCGAATCATAGGTGAGGCCAGACCATTTATAAAAGCATCCCTGATCAACTCCTCTCCGTATTGTTCTGCACTAACTGACTTAAAATTACAGTCCTTACCTAATTTACGCAATTCTCTCAGAAACTTATCCAAAGTTTCCCCTGCCTTTTGTTGGCGAGTAGCAAGTAAATGTCTGGCGAATATTTCATTAGGTGCCTTAAAATATAACTTTTCCAATTTAGAAATGGCAGTATCATAATCCACACACTCCTCAATGTATTCATACACATTATGACTGACATAGTTCACAAGTGTCCTTAATTTATTAGGTGCATTTTCACCATATTCTTGAATAAAGTTGGAAAATGTCTTGTGCCAATGCCGCCATTCCTTTGCTGCAGAAGGGAGGCTAGGGTCCAGATCCAAACGGGCAGGCTTCAATAGTTTCTCCATAGTTTAAGTTGAATAAATTGTTGTGACATTAAAAGACTTGGGTGCTGCTACCCAAGCTTTATTCAACTTAAACTTCAGTAGATTATTCCCTGAAACAATCATGAACATAATTAGCAGACCCCATAATAAATGTAATACAAACTATGTTAGATCCTCAAAGTAAATCTAATCAAACCAAATAGATACAAATGGAATAAACAAAAGGAAATACAAAAGAAACAGAGAATTACTTGATAAGTTGCTTTGACTGTCCCTCCATCAGGTAAGTAAACAAAGTATGAAAAGATCACCAGACAAACGGTTCAGAGTGAGGTATGAAAGAGCAAAAGGACAAAACAATAATATAACACACATACATATATTTATATATACGATCCTAGTTCTCGACCTTCCCTTCCCTCTTTTGATATGATCACGGTTATGGACTGACTTATTCTCATTCATAATACAGTCGTAATAAAAATTTTTAACATGATATTGATATAATTTAAGCACCCGGGGCCCCCGGGCCTCTAATTTGCTTTCCTTCAAGATACTTGATGTATATAAAAAAATTTTATCATGATATTGATATATATATATATTTTAAGCTCCGGGGCCTCCGGGCCCCTAATTTGATTTCCTTTAAGATACTCATGTATCTTTTATTTTACAGACTGTACGCTGTGCGATGACGGCATGTGCCGCTGTCCTCCATCAACCCTGCGGCCATGACGTGTGTCGTTCGCACGCCCACTGTTCTGTCCAAGTGGATGACTTAGCTGTTTGGCATCCGGACAATTGTGTAGTCTGCTACACAATGACCTCCACTCTAACATCTGACTCGGTGAGTGCATTTTCATTAATACAGACTTGTAGGGAGTTACGATTAATTTCGATGGTTTACATTAATTACGATTATTATTTTTAAGGCCACAGTCCTCTGGACTTCCCGCATGCCTTTCACTTCGTGTCTACGAAGTCCTTGGACTTCTCCACTTTTCTTTGGCACAAATATCCCTCGCTAATAGTCTGTTCTCTTTCAGGGCTCCCAACTTTAAAAAGATACAGCTCAGGCTACCCTCAAGGTCTGGATTGGCGGGTTCGCCCGCAACGTGAAGGCCAAACAGCCTTATATCCTCTCTGAGGAATGGTGTTCCCGTCTCTAACCCCATGCTAAAACTTCAGCTGCGGTCCCCAAAGAGTTGGCGGACCCTATCATCGAGAGCATCGAATCCCTTCTTCTGGCCCCGGACCAAGAAGAGATGGGCGGCACCCTAACTGAGGACGTCGCTACCCTCAACCTTGATGTGGAACCCATGGCTCTGGATGAACCCGACGCAGGTAGGGATGTAGGTGAGTCAGGTGGTTCCCGGGCTAAGATTCCTCTCCCTAGCCCGGCTTTCTCTTCTACTTCTGAACACTCTTCTTTTCAAGGTTTTACGGGGACAACCGGGACTGATCTCAGTCCCCGGCCTGTTATCCCCAAGGTGAAGGCTCATCGTAAGCCTTGATATAAGACCCACAAGTCTTCCAAAGACCACAAGTCTTCGAGATCATCATCTTCGAAGGCTAAATCTTCCTCCACCAGAGTCTCTCAAGACCCAATTGCTGTGCCCTCAACCTCTCACGGAGTAGTCTCCGTTCCGGCACCTGTTCCCCCCCCCCGGCGGAATCATTTAACCCGGTGGATTTTTCCGAGAAGATGTTTGCTCGTTTTGAGTCGATGCTATCGTCTCATACACAGCAATCACAAGAGAGAATAGCTTCCATGGAGAGCCTAGTTCAGGGACTCATGCGCTCGGGGCTGCCACCGCCACAACAGCAATACCCCATCCCCGACGCCTCCAAGCTTCCTCCTTTCAATAAGAATAACCCTTGGAGGTTAGCATTGCATGCCCCCTTCTCGGAGGGTATGTTGTCAATTGAAGGTTTCGGTACCCGGCCTCTTGCGGATTATGAATTCTACCCGCCGGGTCTTGAATTCCCCATCCCCGGATACGCTCGCCTCACGGAAGAGGCTCTAATTCGATTGGATAAGATCCCAAAGGAAACTGTTATTTTTCCTAAAGAACAGGTACAGTCTGTCTTGGTCCGCGTGTTCAATGAGTGGGACTGCTTGAAGACAATGATTACGGCCTACAAGAGTTCTTATACTATGTTTGTGGCCGACGAACAGACCCCTACCCTATGTGCGACCAAGATCATAGAGACGGTCTTTCAGGCTATCAAGGAAGAGAAGCCTTTACCTCAACTCAGGGAGACCGACTTAACCTCCCTTCTCTTTCCGGGAGACGATGAATGTTGGCCGAATGCCTCAGCTACCTTCTCGGTAGGTAAGTTGAGCCCGGACTGTGCCTCGACGCAGTTCAGCGAACGGCTTCCCAAACTCCCGGAGTCTCTCATTAAATTGGAATTCGAGTCGAGGTGTAGATTCAGCAGATCCCTTAATTCGGTTGCCCTTTCTGAATTGACCATCACCACTTACAACGAGGAGGAATTCTGTAAGGTCCTCACTAAGTAGCTTTTGCAAAACTTTATGGCTGACGCCTATGATTTTGCAAACGCCAGGACCCGTTGTTGACGACACGTCCTATCCGAAGCCACGATTAGGCACGAACCTAATAGGCTCATCAAAGCTCCAGTCTGGGGCCCGGATCTTTACCCAGAGGACTTGACTTAGTTAACTCGGTCCTTAGCGAGGCAGCTAGAGCCAACCAAAACCTCAAGGTTAGGTGGGGCCTGGTTTCAAAGAGGAAGTATGAGCCTACTAGTACCCCAATTCGAGGTAGGAAGAGATTGAGGCCCTTCCAATCTTCCCAATTCAGACAACCTCTGCAAGTGGTTCAACCGATCTCAGTCCAACCTGCTCCTCAAGGTCCCCAGCCTTCTACCTCAAAGGGCCAACAACAAGAGCAATACGTTCTGGTCCCTCAGTCTCAGATCGCCTCGACTTCCTTCTCCCCCGCCTTTAACCCCACTTATGAGTCTCAGGGCTCTTTCCGTGGCTACCAGCGTCACAGGGGTTCCAGGGGTGCCTTTCGTGGCCGAGGTGGCGGAAGGGGTTACCACCGAGGCAAGTCTTCCCACGGAAGCAGAGGAGGCAAATCATCCTCCAACCATTGAGAAACTGCAGGTAGGAGGAAGATTGGACAAATTTCGGGACCATTGGAAGTTCAGCGATTGGGCTTCCAGCATCATCTCAAAAGGCCTAGGGTGGAGCTGGATACAGGGACCTCCTCCACCGAACAGCTTTTACCAACTACCGACGGAAGAACTACGTTCCTTCACAAAAGATCTGCTACTAAAGAATGCAATCCAAAGCATACGTCGCTTAAGATTTCAAGGGCGCTTGTTCAGCGTGCCAAAGAAAGGCTCAGACAAACGGAGAGTAATCCTGGACCTGTCACGTTTAAGTTCCTTCATTCGTTGCGACAAATTCCATATGCTTATCGTCTCGCAGGTGCGGACCTTACTTCCCCGTGGGGCCGTCACCACCTCCATCGATCTTACAGATGCCTACTATCACGTTCCAATAGCAAGGCATTTTCGTCCTTTTCTGGGCTTCAAGCTAGGCAAAAAAGCCTACGCATTCAAAGTGATGCCATTCGGGCTTAACATAGCACCCCGAATCTTCACCAAACTAGCAAAGACAGTAATTCAAGAGCTTCAAACTCAGGGGATACAGGTAGTGGCCTATCTAGACGATTGGCTAATCTGGTCAGACAATGCCCAGAATTGCCGCATAGCAACGAACAAAGTCCTCACCTTCCTTCGACAACTGGGATTCCAAGTCAACCTCGAGAAATCCCGCCTGGTCCCGGAGACCAAGTTTCAATGGCTGGGACTACAATGGGACCTGTGCTCCCATACGCTGTGCCTCCCCAAAGCCAAAAGGAAGGAGATAGCGAGGAATACAAAACAATTTCTCAAGGAAAAGTTGACCTCCAGAAGGAACCAAGAGAGGATCCTAGGTTCCTTACAGTTCGCCTCCGTGACAGACATCGTCCTAAGGTCCAAAAACAAGGACATAAACAGAGTGTGGCGCTCCAGAGCAACCGCAAAACGCCGAGACAGATGTGCTCGCCTTCCCCCAATCCTGAGAAAAAGTCTGCAGCCTTGGACGGAGATCAAGAATCTTTCCAAGTCGGTTCCCTTACAACATCCGGTCCCGGGACTCGTCGTTCACACAGACGCCTCCTTAACAGGGTGGGGAGGTTACTCCCAACACAAGAAAGTCCAAGGGTTATGGTCACCGGTCTTCCAACAAATGCACATCAACGTCCTAGAGGCCATGGCAGTCTTCCTCACTTTAAAACGTCTCAATCCAGCCAAGAATCTCCATATCAGACTGGTTCTCGACAGTGCAGTCATAGTACACTGCATCAACAGAGGAGGCTCCAGATCAGCCCAAATAAACCACATCATGTTGAAGATTTTCTCCATGGCGGCATTGCACAAGTGGCATCTGTCAGCAGTCCATCTAGCAGGAGTCCGGAATGTGATAGCGGACGCACTTTCCCGGACGACTCCGCTAGAGTCGGAATGGTCACTAGACAATCGATCTTTCCAGTGGATACTATCTCAAGTCCCGGGTCTCCAGGTGGATCTGTTTGCGACGGAATCCAATCGCAAACTAGATTGTTACGTACCCCCCAACCTGGACCCTCAGGCTTATGCCACGGACTCTATGATTCTACATTGGAATATCTGGAAGACGATTTATCTGTTTCCTCCGGTGAATCTCCTGCTGAAATTTCTGTACAAACTCAGATCCTTCAAAGGTCAAGTGGCTCTCGTAGCCCCCAACTGGCCCAAGAGCAATTGGTTCCCCTTGTTGCTAGAACTAGGTCTCTGCCCCTGGCGGATTCCCAATCCGGTGCTAACACAGACAGTACAAACTCACAATGTGTTCGCTTCCTCAAGGATTCTGAATGCCCTAACTTTATGGACTTCATGAAGTTCGCAGCCCAACGAGGTGCGAGCATCGATCCTTTGAATACTATTTTCCTGGAATCTGACAAAAGGGAATCTACTCTCCGTCAATATGACTCAGCTGTCAAGAAATTAGCTAAGTTCTTGAAAGATTCCCAAGTTGAGAAAATGACGATGAACCTAACTGTGACATTCCTCAGAACTCTCTTCGAATCAGGCCTGGCAGCCAATACAATTACTACAATCAAGTCAGCCTTGAAAAAGATCTTCCATATTGGTTTTGACATTGATTTAACGGATTCATATTTCTCATCCATTCCGAGAGCTTGTGCCAGACTAAAACCTTCAACTCGCCCTAGCGCGGTTTCCTGGTTTTTGAATGATGTTCTTAAGCTAGCCTCTGACACCCCAAATGAATCATGTAACTATATGGCATTATTAAGAAAGTCACTTTTTCTTTTGAGCCTCGCCTCTGGCTCCAGAATCTTAGAATTGTCAGCCTTATCTAGAGACCCAGGTCATATAGAGTTTCTCTCTTCGGGTGAGGTCCTTCTCTCCCCTAACAAAGTTTTCCTGGCTAAAAGTGAGGACCCCCAAAATAGGTGGTCTCCCTGGAAGATTGTTCCACTTCCTCGGGATCCATCCCTGTGTCCAGTTACCACCCTGAAATCCTACTTAAGTAGAACTTCCACCACAATCACAGGGCCCTTATTTATTAGAGAACACGGAGGAGCTATTACCCTTAAGGGAATCAGACAACAAATTCTTTATTTTATTAAACAAGCTAATCCTGAATCATTCCCACATGTCCATGATATTCGAGCTGTGGCTACCTCAATTAATTTTTTCCAACATATGAAATTTGATGAGCTCTCGAAATATACGGGTTGGAAGTCCCCTAAAGTTTTCAAGCGCCACTACCTAAAATCTTTAGAAGCTCTTAGATTTGCCACAGTAGCTGCAGGGAATATAGTTCCTCCTGAAGGTACTGAGTCCTAATCACCACGTCTTGCTCTATCCTCTTTCCCTCCTGCCTGGCTTACCTATTGTTCCTACCTGTTTTGTTTACCATACACCCTTATGGCGTATTATTTTTCATTCATTGATCAATTTCACGAATTGTTTTTGATTTCACTTGTTCTTTAAATCCCGGAGCTGATTTTATTTTTGTCATGTTAAATCTTTGTTATGGATTTACTTTTGCTTGGTTCTCTCTATCATCCCCTGATGGGATTTTGTAACATGCTCATATTCATATCTATGATTGAATTTTTACCTTTGCATTTTTGATTACCAAGCTGGATTACCACTATTCATATCTGTTGAATTTTACCTACGGGTTTCATTATTGAATTGTTTACCATGTCTATTTATCACAGTCATATACATGTTGATCTATTTTTACGGGTTTCCTCATCCCTCCCTTTTGATATTAAAACTCATCAGCTATGTTATTTTTGTGTTATTCTCTCCTCAGGTAGTTAGCCATATTGGGTCCCCATTCTCTGGTACGATTTCACTGGGCGGCACGGGTCGGAGCCCAGAAAAGGGATTTTGACGTAGGAAAAATCTATTTCAGGGCGAGAGACCCGTGCCGCCCAGTGAACCCACCCGTCCCTCATTAATTGGGCCCCAATCTGGGGTGCTATAAGGAGTGACGTCACTGGCGTGGGATCGCTAGTAGTAGTAGGATGTTGAACGGCGCCTCGCTGTTCGGGGATATTGACAGGAGATATCTAAATGGTGCGAGACCTCTGGTTGTGATTTATTCACGCCCCAGTATTATACCGACACCTTATTAAGGTGAGCGAGCTGGGTTCAACCTAGCATTCCTATACAAATTTTTTTCTGGTAAATTCATAGCAGTTTTTACCTTAGAAATGATGTAAAATCAGCATTTCACTGAGCGGCACAGGTCTCTCGCCCAGAAATAGATTTTTCCTACGTCAAAATCCCTATTCTAGAAAGACTTTATAGTTCCTCTGGAACTAATGTGTGTGATGGCAAGTTTTCCTTTTCAGATTCCACACCCATTTCTATTGATGTCTTAAGTCTATGTTGCTAGTAGCATTCCATTACAATTTATTGCCTAATTGTATGTTAATTCTTATTTATCTAAAAAAATAGAATGTTTACCTGTGCGTCTAATTTCGCCCTCACAATGCAAATAAAAACACTATTAGAGAATTCTTATTTACCACCTTATTTGAATAATGGTATGAACAATGTTATCATATTATTCTTTATTGATACAAACTCATCTAGACCAAGGTAATTTGTTCCATCACAATTGTACTTACCTTCTTCTATCTGACCCTGAGACTAGGTGAGTTCCTCTATCAAGTAACTTCAAGATGTTCCTTATGTCCAAATAGGACTTCCATGCCGGGGGAGGGGGGGGGGGGGCGACAGGAAGCGGTAACATGGTATATGCTTATCTGTAGTGACATGTAACGGAAATGTCACAGGTCTCTATGGTCATCAGACCAAAGGAATATTGTCTAGAAGTCGAAGGCACTACAAAAGGGAAAAATCCACGATACATTAATTCTCTGGTACACTCCCATCAGGACGACATGTCTTGAGCCCAAAACACGGATTTTGAGCAAAGCGAAAAAATCTATTTTTGGGTGAGATAGCCATGTCGTCCTGCTGGACCCGCCCTTTTTCTCTATTTCCAGGCCTTGACAGGCCCCTCCCAATCTTATTGTATCATGGAGGCTGGCCTAAACGCCTGAAGGAATGAGGAAGGCGCGCAGCGGTGATGTCAACCAAGATGGCGGCGGTTATGGTGTCACAGAGTATTGTAACAGTAACGAAGGAGGAGAACTTAGTAATGGCTCCTCCCATAACTTGCCACTCTTCCCCCTCGAAGCGTTAACGCTATGTGCAGTGCAGATAGCTTTGTGGCGTGTCAAGCATACGTCCCCTGTTATTATTTGATATCCTAAAGGGAAACCTTATGGTTACTCGCGCCAGAAGTTAGAATTCTGTGACACCTTTAATTTATTTCTCTGGGAATATCTACTGTAGTCATATACAGTGATCCCTCGCTACTTCGCGGTTCGACCATCGCGGATTCACCACTTCGCGGATTTTTTTCATAACGCATGTATATACATATATCGCGGATTTTCCGGAAATTTCGAAAATACCGCGATGTGACCGATGGTGCGAGATTGGAGAAAGTAAGGAAAATTGAATCATGATTGATTTTCAATATAAATGAAACTTTGAGGAGCAACAAAGATATCATTTGTTAGAGAGATATAGAGAGGTAAGGAATGGGAGGTAGTGAAAAGTAGCCCACAGAGAGAGAGAGAGAGAGAGAGAGAGAGAGAGAGAGAGAGAGAGAGAGAGAGAGAGAGAGAGAGAGAGAGAGAATGTGTGTGTGTGTGTTGATTTAAATGTAATAAACAAAAAAATTTGATAGGTTATAACACATTGGTGCTTATGTAATATCAACTGTATACTGTAGACGGTTCGATACTTTGTTAGTGTATTCGTACACTCTCAAGAGCGGCAGCTAGACGTCAGCTGATCTAATCACAGCCAAAAGTAAAACAAAAAGAAGTCAACAATACTCTCGATTTTTAAAACACACCCGAAATTTAAAAACAAAAGTACACGATTTCTTAATGTGCAATTAACTATTTAAAGAGTAGCAATTTTCTAGAATAAAATGATGTTTCCCAAAAAGTAGTGGTTTGCTGATGAAATCGGATGCCGTGTTTTTAGCAACGATTGAAATGGATGTAAACTCGGCATAATTTTTTCGTTTTGTATTTAATTGACACTAAGAAAACTAATTTTAGTTTCTTCATCTATATGTAAGTATTGTATAACACGAAGAGAGAGAGAGAGAGAGAGAGAGAGAGAGAGAGAGAGAGAGAGAGAGAGAGAGAGAGAGAGAGAGAGAGAGAGAGAGAGAGAGAGAGAATGAATCAGCTGTTGTAATTGAATGCGGTGTTTTTGTTTCGTGAGAATTTCATCGCCACGACTATAACAACAACATACTGTACTGAACTTTACAGTATTATACAGACTACTGTAATATGATAAAGTAAAATATTTGTAATAACCTATTTTATATGAAATGGGGCTATTTTTTTTTTGTTTAAAATTTACATTTACGTACATAAAACAACTCTCTCTCTCTCTCTCTCTCTCTCTCTCTCTCTCTCTCTCTCTCTCTCTCTCTCTCGTAAATTGTTTTCCTGCTTTGCTACGTATGTTTGATTTTATATAGATACGGTAAATAATATTTGTAATAACATATTTTCTAAAAGCATTTACTGTAATATCATTATTTATCACTTTCATCATGCGTGTTAAATGCCTTCGTTTGTTTACTGAGCGTACTTCATGACGCCGTCGTTTCAGGCGGCGTCATAATGAAAAACATTTCATTTGGAAGTCCTAAGAAAAATTAAGTAAAACATTGGTAATAACAAAATCAACATACTGTACTGAATAATCAATATAATCGATGCAAAAACTAACCTATACACAGATGTGTAAATGCGTTTGTTTCTTCATTATGATCAGAGATAAACTAAACTAAACATTGGTTGCCATTTTTTATCGTGCTTTTTGGCGTGTTTAGGAAACGCATGATATAAAATCGCCTTTAATATTTGTGCCTGTTTTAGTTTAGGGTACTGTAGTACATGCATTAAGTGTTCTGTACATTAAAGGGTAGTTTGTTAACAGTACTACGTACAAGGGAAGGTTTTAAAACGGATTTTGAGCGAAGCGAAAAATCTATTTTTGGGTAAGATGGCCATGTCGTCCTGATGGAAGTTCCTTAAAGGCAGCTTCCTAGGGTATATTACAACTACGGCGATATTCCCAGAGAATTTACCTTAAGGTACCCAGAATTCTAACTCCTGGAGCGAGTATCCCTAAAAAAGACCTTAGGGATATCGTAAATATCAGTGGACGTATTCTTGACACGCCTCATAGCAATCTATACCCCGAATAGAGTTAACACTTCGTAGGGGTCAAATGGCAAGAAAACGAAAACGATAAGAAAGGGGGGAGCCGATCGTAAGGCATCTCTCCTCCCCGTTTCGTAAGCGTGCCCTGCGCCGCTCGCGGCGCCATCTGTATTCCTTGTAGCGATACACGAGGTGCTACAGATACTGTATGTAGGGAGGGGTCCTACAACCCTTTTCTCTTTTTTTTTTTTTTTTTTTGAAAAGGGACAGGGCGGGTCCATCAGGACGACATGGCCATCTTACCCAAAAATAGATTTTTCGCTTCGCTCAAAATCCGTTTTTTGGGCTCAAGCCATGTCGTCCTGATGGAAGTATACCAGAGCATTACTGTATCTGTGGATTCTCAATACGTGCCGTACTCCTCAGGAATGTTTCTTAGTCAACTCGACTGAAAGACCTAAGATGTTACCGTTATACATCTTTTCACTAATCATAAGCCATGAAAGCGCTTCCTGCCCCCTACAGGGAGGAGTCCTACTAGACTCTAGAAACGAACGAAGAGTACATATACCTATGTATGAATCACTCGCCAGCCAGTACAATATAGTGATCTCACTCTATATGAAGTAAAGCATAGTCCTTACGGAACTACAGCATCCAAGGGAAAAAAAATCCCGACCAGCACCCTGGTCGAAGTAGAAATAGACAAAAAGGTTATATCTGCGTAGGATTAAACTTGCTGCCGCCACCGTCCTCAGAGAGGGGTGGAGCCCTTTATGCTAAGGAAAGTATAAACCAGTGCAACAAGGCTTGCATTAAGGAATAGGCTATTATAGATATCCCCGATTAATATACATAGGCTAAATGCTCAATAATTAACATGGAAATCAATATAGGTGAAGGAGACGCAAGGTTTCCGAGAACAAGTTTATTGAGAAACAATAAATAGACATGGTTACCACGAATATATACATATGATAGGTGGATGACCAACAATTTACACAAGTACCGTAGTGCATGGATGTATGGTTATCTGAAAGAAAACAATCAGGTCACTTGTCGCATACCAAGGTATCAAAGTTAACGTCCATGTTACTATCCACTGACATTAGCGTCAGCAACGCTCGGCACACCTGTCTGTACTTGTGCTACCATCACCATAACGCTGGAACAGTCACTGTGGGCTCCCAGAGCCTTCACTACTAGTTATACCAACGCATATAACTATACACTCACCCAAGAATCAAAGTCCCAAATAATTCCACTGTTCCTCGCAGAGTTAAACAGCAGGGTTAACGACGCAACCAACTGCTACCACAGACCTCTTTAGCTGCTCCACTTGCTTAGCATAGTGGCGAAAGAATACCCTGGAAGACTTCCAGCCAGTGTATGAACGAAGGTGTTCAAAATCCATAAAGTTAAAGAAGTTTAAGGATGAAGCAACTTTCCTCGGATCATGACCTGCGGGTGAACTGTCAGGATCCGCTCTGCGAATAAAATATGTAATTTTCGCCCTAAGCTGATTTAAAGATAAATTCGAGCCCGATGTTTCTCCTCTGAATAGTTGGCCCCCATGGAAGTCTGAAGTTCTACGAAGATACACCTTTAGGCATTCTACGGGACATAGAGATGCATCTTCTTTCAGAGGGCAGATTCTCCAGGGACCCCACCTGTTGGTGGGCAACTCGTTCTTAGCGAGAAACGTAGGGTCCGGAAACAGGTTCAGTTCTCCCCCATCCAGGAACTGAACCCGGCCCTCCTCTCTCGAGAGGGCCACAATCTCACTAACTCTGGCCCCAGAAGCAAGGGCAAAAAGGAAGATCACTTTTTGAGTCAGGTCCTTCAATGCACACTCCTCATTATCCAGTAATGAGGCAAAATGAAGGACTTTGTCTAAAGACCACGAAATAGGCTTTCGAGGAGCTGAAGGTCTAAGCCTAGCACAGGCCTTCGGGATCTTATTAAACATCTCGTTAGCGAGGTCTACCTGGAAGGCATATAGAATGGGTCTTGTCAGAGCTGACTTACATGTAGAAATCGTGTTAGCCGCCAGCCCCTGTCCGTGGAGGTGGATGAAGAAGGATAGGCAGAACTCCGTAGAGATCTCGTGCGGATTCTTGTCTTTGACAAAGGCTACCCATTTCTTCCATGCTGATTCGTACTGCCTTCTAGTAGACTTACACTTATATTCTTCCAGGAAGTCGATGCTATCTTTCGAGATTCCGAACCGTTTCTTCACCGCTAGGGAGAGAAAATCATGAGCTGCAGGGTCCGGGTTTTCTGTAATGAAGCGTAGACAGTCGACTTCTGGACTTGCTGGGACAGAACTGGGTCCGGGAGTGGTAGAAACTCTAGTCGTAGTTCCAGAGCCAGAGGGAACCATACACTGTTCGGCCACTTGTGGGCCACTATTGCTGCTACTCCCTTGAAGGATCTCAGTTTGTTGAGGACCCTCAACATCAGATTGTGAGGGGGAAACAGGTAGATCCTGGACCATCTGTTCCAATCGAGGGACATCGCATCTACTGCTTCCGCCAAGGGGTCCTCGTATGGGGACACATATCTCGGCAGCTTCTTGTTGTCCTTCGTCGCGAAGAGGTCTATCTGCAGTTCTGGGACTTGTCTCAAGATGAAGGAGAATGATCCTGCGTCTAGGGACCATTCCGACTCTATCGGTGTAACCCTGGATAGAGCGTCCGCGGTCACATTCCGGACTCCTTGAAGGTGAACTGCTGACAGGTGCCACTTCTTCTTCTCCGCCAGTCGAAATATGGCTAACATTACCTGGTTGAGAGGTGGAGATCTCGATCCCCGCCGATTCAGACATTTCACTACCACCTCGCTGTCCAGTACCAACCTTACATGGATCGAGTGACGTGGGAATACTTTCTTCAGGGTAAGAAGCACTGCCATAGCTTCTAGAAAGTTTATGTGAAAAGTCCCAAATAGCTTGGACCAGGTCCCTTGCACTTTTTTCCGATGGGAGTGACCCCCCCACCCTACCTTTGAGGCGTCTGTGTGGATTGTCACTGACGGGGGGGGGGGGGGGGGGGGGGGTTGAAGAGGTACTGACCTCTTTAGACGACTGGCTTGAGACCACGGTCTGAGAAGAGAATGTAGCCGAAGTGGGACCGGTCTCTTCAAGTCCCTTCGCTCTTTCGATGCAAAGGTTCTCCAGACTCCCGCTGCATCTTTTAGCTGTGCTCTTAGCACTGGGTCTGTTACTGATGCGAATTGAAGAGAGCCCAAAACCCTCTCTTGTTCGCGTCTTGATATCCTCTCGGAACCTAGAAGTCTCCTGACAGACCCCGCTATTTCCTTCCTTTTCGACATCGGAATGGAAAAACGGTGTGACACTAGATCCCAGTGAATTCCCAACCACTGGAACCTCTGAGCTGGAGAAAGACGAGACTTCTTTCTGTTGATCATGAAACCTAGATATTCCAGGAACTGAATCACCTGTAGGGAAGCCTGCAAGCATTCCGCTCTGGATGCTGCCCACACCAACCAATCGTCCAGGTAGGCTACTACCTGGAACCCTTTTAGGCGTAACTGTTTGAGCGCTGCGCTCGCAAGCTTCGTAAAGATCCTTGGGGCTATGTTTAGCCCAAAGGGCATCGCTCTGAAAGCATAAAGTTTTTGTTGTAGCTTGAATCCTAGGTAGGGGGAGAGACGGCGACTTATTGGAACGTGCCAATATGCGTCTGACAAATCGATGGAGACGGTATATGCCCTCTTGGGCAGTAAGGCCCTTATGTGTTGTAACGTTAACATCTTGAACTTCTGGTTCACTATGAACTTGTTGAGTGGTGACAAGTCCAGAATGACTGAGTTTCCCCGAGTCTTTCTTGGGAACACAAAACAGCCTCCCTTGAAACTTGATGGACTTTACCCTCCGGATCACCTTTTTCTCCAACAAATCTTGAATGTACTCCTCCAAAACGGGGGTGGAGTGTTGAAAAAATTGAGGGCACTGGGGCGGAGTACTGTACCAACTCCAACCCAGTCCATTTTTGAGCAGGCTGTGGGCCCAGGGATCGAAGGTCCAGCGATCCCGGAAATACTGTAGTCTCCCACCTACCGGCGACACTTCACTTTGACTGCCCTGCAGTCTTGCCTCCCTGGCCGCGACCACCTCTGAATCCTCTTCCCCTAGAGGGGTGTCTCGCCGAACCTCTGGCTGCACCTCTGGGCTTTGCTCGAAACGTGGTCGATTGCCCTTCGAATACTGGATTGAATGCCGGGGATGCTGATGACACGGCTTGGGGTACCCATTGGAAGGTGGTCGGGGTCTGGGCTACCAGTTGTGGTACCGGAGGCAAAGCTGGCTGCTGCTGCTGCTGTCGTTGTGGTCTGAAAGGCTTGGCTGGACGGGAAGAAAACCTCGATTTCTTCGCCTTTCCTTTTGGCTGAGGGCCCTCATCAGGGGAAGACTTCCTCTTAAGGGACAGGCCCCACTTAAGGAGAAGATTACAGTTCTCAGTGGCTGCCTTGTCCACCACCTCTTTGACCACTTCATTGGGAAAGAGATCTTTACCCCAGATGCTAGATGAAATGAGTCTCTTGGGTTCATGCCTCACTGTGGCCGAGGCGAAAACAAACTCTCTACAGGCCCTCCTTGCTTTGACAAAGCAATAGAGGTCCTTAGTCACCGTGGCCAGATGGATCTTGGCCATTACCATGAACATCTCAGGCATCTTGGGGTCGCTAGCCATTGTCTCCATGTTAGTCTGGAGAGACATCGAGGCTGCCAGGCGCTCCTTTGTGTCCAGTTCCCTCCGTAGGAGGAATTCCGACAACTTGGGAAGGTTTTCGCCGAACTGCTGACCTGTAATGTCGGCGTCCAACTTCCCAACCGAGAAGGTGAGGTGTACCTCCTTCCAGTCCTTATTATCCAGCGGCAAGGCCAACAACAGTGGTTTGCATTCCTCCAGAGATGGACACGGTTTGCCAGCTTCAACCGCCTTCAAGACGGCAGCGAACCCTTTCTGCATAAAGGGGAAGGCCCTAGCCGGGGAGGATACAAAGGAGGGGTGCTTCTTACTCAAAGCAGCAACTTTAGAGTTTGAGAACCCCCTCTCCTTCAATGCAGATGTTAAGGTAGCTTGAGCCTTGGAGTGATCCAGGATGATCACCTCCTTCGGTTCCGTCTCCTCCTTCGAGGCCGGCTCCTTCTTCAGACGGACATAACAGTCCGGGTAGGCCCCTCTACTGGGCCAGAATTCCACCTCCTCAAGGGGAACTGAGCCCAGTTTCTCCGACATGACGATCTTCCCGATCGTCATCGGCATGTGCTCGGCATATCTCCACGGGTTGGCATCCGAGCACAGAGGAAGGTCCTTCACGTTGAGCTTCTTTGGAGGTCCACGTGATGCTGTGATCTTCTGCATCTGGAGCTCCAATGTAGCGGCCTTCTGATTATTCTCCCTCTGCATCTGTTGGATCATACCAACGATGGAAGAGAGAGCCTGTCCCAGCTCTGCTGGAAGAGCGGACGAAGTAGAGGGGATAGGTTCAGGGGTCTGAACCGGAACGTCTGAAGGTACGGGAACCTCTTCCTCCACGGCAATAGGATCTTGATCCTCCTCCTCACCCTCTGCGGGGAGATCCTGTTCCGCACGGTCGGACAAGTCAGACATCTTGTCATCCAGCTGGATGTCCTGCATGGCATCCGTAACATCCTCCTCCACTGGGATCTGGACGAGAGGGATCTCCGGCCGAGGCTGGGGAACAACAGCGTCAGTGGAAGCTTTGGGAAAAAGGTATGCCCTCATCTTCTCATTAGGAAGATAAGGTCCAGTGGTGTTCTTCTGAAAACCCCTTACCCATAAACGGAGCTTCTCCCTCGCTGCATCCCTTGACTCCGCCGACCTAGAGGATTCAAAAGCCTCTGATAGCAGGTTAGTACATACTGCACATACCTGCGGATCCCAGTAGCGATGGTCATCATTGGAGGCTGCGCAAGCCGCGTGCCTCCTACACGAGACATGTCCGCAAAAGTTCTTGCTGCGGACATTGCAGAAGACACTATCACATTTCGGATGCTCCTCCTGTAAAAGAAGAAAATTTCCATGAATATCAAGTGAATTTCAATTCACATGTAAATATGAGTATTCACAAAGAATAAGGGAAAGACACCTACTTGTGACACCCACACAATCACCTGTGGAAGCCCACCAGCCAAAAATCACGTAGTTAGTCTTTACTAGAATAACCAGAGATCATATTTCCCAAGGGAAATTAGGTGTAGCTCACACCTAAGGTAAAATTTTACCATTCTGGCCAGGGATGAAAAGAATTCTCTTTTTTATCCTTGTAAGGCGACACCAAGTGATTGCACAAAGTAACACAAGTAAGTTAGAAAAAACAGTGTTGTAACCTACTATATCATGGTCTCCCTTGGTTGAATACACCACCCAAGAAAGAACTGATACAGTACATGAGGGTGGTGTGCCGGCCGGCTATTGCCGGTCAGTACCCCCCCCCCCCTTTTTTCCAAAGGTAGATCTCAAGTACACAACTCCAGATCACCCCTATTGGGGAGAACTCCAGATCCCATGCCTGAACCGGCCGGCAGTGGTTGCCGGTCCGCAGCCACCCGGGTAGCACTGTGTTGCCGGCCATCACTCTTAGTGGCCGGCTAACCGGGCAGTGTAGCAGGCCGGCCGGCAGCGGTAAGCAAACCCTGCCGGCTGGCCTCCACACCAGGTAGCGCTCGGCTGCCGGCCGCCACTCATAGTGGCCGGCAGATGAGCAAGAGACCGGCCGGCAAAGGCATATAACCACTGCCGACCGACAGCAAGAGAACTGGAGAACACCCCCCCCACCGGCGGCCGGCCTGTAGGCCGGCAGACGGCAAGGACAACACATAAGAAGACAACAGAATGAGTGCCGGGCTAAGAGGCTATGAGCCTCTGTGCCCGGCACCCGAAAGAGTGCCGAGAGGAAGGGGAGACACTAAGTCAGGCTTCCTAACCGCTGCTTACTGAATCTACAGACGGCAGCGGTGGAGGGACCAAGAAAGGACCGGGCAGCACTCAAAAGAAAGGGTCTCTGCCGGTCGGCACACTCTGCCGGCCGACAGGGGACCACGTCAGTTCCCCATCCTAACCTAGGCTAGGTACGGATGCGGACGACTGACACAAAGGAAACGGAAAATTAGAAGAGAGACAGAGGGTCCTATCCAACCTTGCCTTGGTTGAGGGTCATTCCCAACTAAGAGAGCTCATCTCAGCCAGAGAAATCCCGGGAGGGAGGCCGGCACTACTGGCTGCCTCCCTAAAACCAAGGCAAGGAAGGAATTGCTATTCCAGAAAGGGAACATATCCCGAATCCAGAACGGCAAAGAGGACAAGTCTGAGGGGTCACCGAGCGAAGGGATCACTACAGGAACCCAACAAGGTGATCCAAGGAGGATAAACCCCCTATGCCCGTGTCAGTCAGCAAGGGAGACTCTGCCCCATGCTAGACCAACACGGACTCAGACTAATACACTGCTGTACTGTCCCCCTCTGAACCAATTCAGTTGGAACAGGAAGGTACAGTACTACTCCAGCATAGATATATTTGAAATTTAATTCAAACAAACCACTAGAGTTAAGCCTAAGGCTAAACAGAGGGAAAGGGTTTGCCCCTTCCCCGAAGAGAAGGGAGCAAACGGGGAAACAGATAATATTATAATGACCTAAGACAACCTAGCCTAGGCACTAAGAGAATCGATTACCTAATTCACCGAAACTCACTCCAATACTATCTTGGAAAGTACTCGAAAAAAGCTTATATGTATAACGTTGCCTAACGCTTTAAGCAATATAAAATCACACTTGGAAGACTAATTATCATGCAGGAAGTACAAGGGCCAACAGCTAGCCTACGAAGACTAGTGTTGGTCAGCCTAGGCAAAACTTTCGCCAAGCACACTACTATCGCATCATAACAGAATTCCTAATTAAGCTAAGCAGCTAATTATAAAAGCGCAAAGGGGCTGGGAACGTCGCTCTTGCTAACAAATAAATCCTATTCTAGCGAGCGACAGCGTCCATGACGCCTCCAGCAGGCAACAGCTCTTGTATCAAAGATAACTCTTTTAATTACTTTAATTTTAAACAAGAGCCTACATTTATACATAAAAGAAATAGTACTCAACTTATCCGAGGCAGAAGAAGTTGGAGAAAGCATAATACACGAGTAAATCCAAGATTTTGGTAGTAACACAGGGAAAAACACCGAGTCGTATAGCTACTCAAAAAGGAATACAGATGGCGCAGCGAGCGGCGCAGGGCACGCTTACGAAACGGGGAGGAGAGATGCCTTATGATCGGCTCCCCCCTTTCTTATCGTTTTCGTTTTCTTGCCATTTGACCCCAACAAAGTGTTAACTCTATTCGGGGTATAGATTGCTATGAGGCGTGTCAAGAATACGTCCACTGATATTTACGATATCCCTAAGGTCTTTTTTAGGGATACTCGCTTCAGGAGTTAGAATTCTGGGTACCTTAAGGTAAATTCTCTGGGAATATCGCCGTAGTTGTAATATACCCTAGGAAGCTGCCTTTAAGGAACTTCCATCAGGACGACATGGCTTGAGCCCAAAAAAGTCTGAATATACATGTTAAATAAATACGTAAATATGGTGTCACTACTTCGCGGGTTTTCACCAATCGCGGTCGGGTCTGGAACCTATCTACAGCGATAAACGAGGGCTCACTGTATACCCTTAGGAAGCTACTGAAGGAACCTTCCATCAGGACGACATGGCTATCTCACCCAAAAATGATATTTTCAATTTAAAATAAATTTTTGAATATACTTACCCGGTGGATATATATGTAGCTAACATCTCTGACGGTCGACAGATTAAAAAAACTCGCGAGCGATCGCCGTGGTGGTTGCTGAGTGTGACCACTAGCGCCGACTGCCGGCCAGGTACCGCATATATTTCCCCAGGAATTCAGTTCTTCTCAGTCCGTAGGGTCTCTATCGGGGAGGAAGGGGGGGGGGGGGCCTTTAATTATATATATCCACCGGGTAAGTATATTAAAAAATTTATTTTAAATTGAAAATATCATTTTTAAATATTTAATTTAGCCGGTGGATATATATGTAGCTGATTCACACCCTTGGTGGAGGGTAGAGACCAGTATTAAAACATTAAAGGAATATAAGCTCAAGAGTTTTTGACAATTACCCAAAAAACAAACTTAAGTATATGTACCTGATAAGGAAGCTGACTCTGATGATTACTCTGCCTCATTAGTCCGCTATCCTTATGAAGCCCAGCGTTCCACTCAGGGTGCTGAAAGACTTCTAAGAGCTGTTATATTTAGGGTGAACACCCCTATAACAGGACCTCATCAATACCCTTGATCTGGGCGCTCTCAAGAAACAAGTTTGACCACCCGCCAAATCAAAAGATTGCGGAAGACTTCTTAGTCTCCACGTACAACCCAAAAAATTAAAAGTTTCAAGAGAAGAAAAAGGATATTGGGATTAAGAGAATGTAGAGGTAGAACCTTCACCCACTACTGCACTCGCTGCTATGAATGGTCCCAACGTGTACCAGTCCTCATAAAGAGTCTGGACATTTTTTAAATAATGTGAAGCAAACACAGATTTACTCCTCCAAAAGGTTGCATCCATAATGCTTCTAACGGATCTATTTTGTTTGAACGCTACTGAAGTTGCCACCGCTCTAACTTCATGAGTTTTAACCTTAAGCAATTTCAGGTCATTATCACTTAAATGAGAGTGAGCCTCTCTAATTAAAAGTCTAATAAAATATGATAACGCATTTTTCGACATAGGTAAGGAGGGCTTTTCAACTGAACACCATAAAGCTTCTGAATTACCTCACAGCGTTTTGGTTGTTTAAATAAAATTTAAGAGCTCTTACAGGGCACAGGACTCTTTCAATTTCGTTCCCAACAATTTCAGATAGACTGGGAAGTTCAAACAATTTAGGCCATGGACGAGATGGTCGTTCATTTTTGGCTAAAAAACCAATTTGAAGCGAGCATACTGCTTTATTAGAGCAGAAGCCGATATTTTTGCTGAAGGCATGTACTTCACTAACTCTCTTTGTGGTAGCGAAGCTCACTAAAAAGAGAGTTTTGAGTGTAAGATCTTTGAGTGATGTTGAATTCAACGGCTCAAACATTTTAGACATAAGGAACTTAAGGACCACGTCTAAATTCCAAGCAGGAGTAGTGATCTGACGCTCCTTGGAAGTCTCAAAAGACTTGAGAAGGTCTTGAAGATCTTTATTATTAGACAGATCTAAATTTCTGTCTAAAAACTGAAGCTAACATGCTTCTGTAGCCTTTAATAGTTGAGGCAGAAAGGATGCGATCATTTCTAAGATAAAGTAGAAAGTCTACAATCTGTGCTACAGTGGTATTGGAAGAGGAAATAGAGGAGGACTTGCACCAGTCTCTAAATACCTCCCATTTAGATTGGTAGATCCTGATGGTAGAGGACCATCTAGCTCTTGCGATCGCTCTAGCTGCCTCCTTCGGAAACCCTCGAGCTCTAGAGTGTCTTTCGATAGTCTGAAGGCAGTTAGACGAAGCGCGGGGAGACTTTGATGAAATCTTTTTACATGAGGCTGACGCAAGAGATCCATCCGTAACGGTAAACTTCTTGGAATGTCCACCAGCCATAGAAGTACCTCTGTGAACCATTCTCTCGACGGCCAGAGGGGAGCAACCAACGTCAACCTGGTCCCTTCGTGAGAAGCGAACTTCTGAAGAACCTTGTTTAGGATCTTGAATGGTGGGAAGGCATAGATGTCTAGGTGAGACCAGTCCAGCAGGAAAGCGTCTATGTGGGCTGCCTCTGGATCTGGAACTGGAGAGCAGTAAGTTGGGAGCCTCTTTGTCAGTAAAGTCGCAAACAGATCTATGGTGGGTTGACCCCATGTCATCCATAGCTTCTCGCACATAGTCTTGTGCAACGTCCACTCCGTGGAGATGGCTTGTCCTCTTCTGCTGAGGCAGTCCGCTAAGACATTCATTTCTCCTTGCACGAACCTCGTCAAAAGAGAGATATTTCTTGCCTTTGACCAAATGAGGAGGTCCCTTGCGGTGACAAAAAGGGAGTGAGAGTGAGTCCCTCCTTGTTTTGAGATATACGCTAAGGCTGTGGTATTGTCTGCATTCACCTCTACCCCTTGTTCTGAACCAGACTCTCGAAACTCTTTAAAGCTAGATGGACTGCCAGAAGTTCCTTGCAGTTAATATGGAGTTTCTTCTGATCCGTGGACCAAAGACTCGAGCATTCCAGATTGTCCAGTGTTGCTCTCCAACCCAAATCCGATGCATCTGAATACAGCACACGGTTTGGGTTCTTGATCGCAAGAGAAAGACCTTCTCGAAGTCTGATGTTGCTGTCCCACCAAGTCAGACATGTCTTGACTGAGTTGGAGATTGGGATAGAGATCGTCTCTAAGCCCTTCTCCTTGTTCGAATGGTTTAGGTGAAATAGGAGAGGGTGAAGGTTGAGTCTCCCCAGAGAGATAAACTGCTCCAGCGATGAAAGAGTTCCCACGAGGCTCATCCAAACTCTTACTGAGCAACTGTTTTTCTCTTGCAAGTGACGGACTTTTAACAGAGCGTGTTCCATTCTTGTGGGAGACGGAAAAGCCCGAAAAACTCGACTCTGTATCTCCATCCCCAAATAAAGAATAGTCTGGGATGGAGTAAGTTGTGACTTCTCTACGTTCACTATGAGACCTAGCTCCTTGGTTAGGTCTAATGTGCATTTGAGGTTCTCCAGACAGCGATTTAATGACGCTGCCCTGATTAGCAAGTCATCCAAATAAAAGGAGGCTCTGATCCCTAAAAAATGTGGAAAGCTTGCTACATTTCGCATGAGCCTTGTAAAAACAAGAGGAGCAGGGCTGAGGCCGAAGCACAGTGCTCGGAATTGGTACACTACTTTCCCTTACACAAACCTCAGATATTGTTGAAACTTTGGATGAATTGGGATGTGGAAGTATGCATCCTGAAGGTCGAGAGAGACCATCCAGTCGCCTTCCCTTATTGCTGCCAAAACAGATTTGATAGTCTCCATCGTGAACTTTGAGTGCACTTACATCTTAAGTACTCCTGCAGTGAACGTGGCTGCCAGTTCATTGGAGCCATCCCTTATGGCCTTGTCCATGCATGACGTAATTTGTACAGCAATATCATTGTCTGCTGGAGAGACCTTCTTACTTAAGGCTCCCAGGGACCAATCCAAAAAATTAAATACTTCAAATGCTCGAAAAACTCCTTTCAGGAGATGGTCTAGCTCTGAAGAAGACCATAAAAACTTGGAGCGTCTCATGGCTAGACGACGAGGAGAGTCCACTAGGCTTGAGAAGTCTCCCTGGGCAGAGGCAGGTACTCCCAAGCCGAGAACTTCTCCTGTGTCATACCAGACGCTCGAGCGAGAAGCTAATTTAGAAGGAGGAAAGGCAAAAGCAGACTTTCCTAAACTTCTCCTGGATTCCAACCAGTCTCCCAGTAAGCGCATGGCTCTCTTGGAAGAACGAGAGAGAACTAACTTTGTATATGAAGGAGAACGTGGCGCAGCCGTTACAAAATGAGTAGGAAAAATTTCCCTGAAGATGTTCATAATCTTTTTAAAATCAAGGGATTGTTGGACAACCCTAGGTTCCTCCTCTTCTGAATGAATCCCCAAAGGTACATTAGTTGAAAGGGGGTCATCAACTTCTTCTTTAGAAGGCACATCATCTGATAAATCTAAAGTCTTGCGAGAAGGAGATTTATATTCAGAATGACGTGAAGGTAAAGCCTGACAGGCTACATCAACTTGTATATGAACAGAAGTTAAAGTTGGAGGGTCGATGTCACGTTGTGACTGCAGAGAATGTTGTTCTACTACACGTCGTGACTGAAGTGACTGACGTTCAACGTCACGTAGTAACAGCGGTGACTGCTGTTTGATGCTATATCGTGACTTCGGTGACTGACGCTCGACGTCACGTCGAGGCTGCGGTGTCTACAGCTCAACGTCACGTCGTGTCTGCGGTGTCTGCAGCTCAACGTCACGTTGTGACTGCGGTGGCTGATGTTCAAAGTCTCGGCGGGACTGCAGTGACTGCTGATCAAAGATACGACTCGACTTAACTGACTGTCGATCAAAGTTACGTCGAGATTTATGCTCTGCATCTCGTTTAACAGCAAAGCTGACACTAGGGGTAACGTCAGCGTGACGTAATAAATCTCGTTTAGAAAGTTGAAGACCTGAATCACGTTTTCCAGAACCGTGACGTACAGCAAGCAAAGGATCCTTTCGCACAGGAACAGGATCGTAATATTTCATTAAAGAAGAAAGCTTTAACTGCCTAACTTGCAAAACACTTAACTTCGGATCAACCGCACTCGGAATAGATCGTGACGTCGGTAACGTCTGTACATGAACGTCATCGCTATGAACGGGACTCTCATAATGACTACAGCCAGGACGTTAATCTTGTTCTGAAGGAACTAATTTACGTTTCAACGGTCTCGAAACCTTACGCCAAGATTTTTCAAGATAAGAGTCATCGGAAGACTAAGAGAACTTAGTCTCTCCTGTCTTATGGTAAGGACGTGCTTGAGGAGCAACGTCTGATACCTTTGAGGGAACGTCTGTTCGTTGATTAAAGCCTCTCGCTCCCTTTGGTCTTGTGACATTCCTTCTCCCAGGGGTTGGGGAGCTTGAAAGAGGTCTTGGACTGGGTAAGCGACAAGTACGAACAGACGAACCCTCCGCAACACTGAACATGTTTTTCGCACTTTCTTCACTGACATTCGCATTTTTTAATAATTTCACATTAGACATGAATAAAGCTGATTTCTAAATGAAGCAAGCAATTCTCCCTTAAATCAAAACTTTAGAATTGCGAAATATGTTGTATAATGTAAGCTCATTGGTACATAATGTATCACACATGCAAAAATTAATAAACATATACATATATATAATAAAATGGAAATATATAAAGTTAAAAATGATCAGTGACTTGGGAGGAGACTAAAAAACTAGATCGCTAAGGACTACGTTTTCTATCTCTCACTGTACAGTGCCTCGGGATGAGAACAAAAACTAGAACGTGAAGGACTACGTTTTATCCTCTCTCTGTCTCTCCCTGTACAGAGACTTGGGACGAGAGTAAATATCTGAATCAAGAAGAACAACGTTACTCACTCCCAAACTCCCTGTATAGAGACTTGGGACGAGAATAAAGATCTGGATCGTTCTCTCTCTCTCTCTCGTCACAAGAGAAATGGCTCACTCACTCTTCGTCGATAAAAGGTTATTTGACTAAAGGAAAATACTAAAATGACTAAGAAATTGCAAAATAACCTGTTCCTTTTCATTAGTATTTAAAAAACTTCAGTTTGTAAGAAGAATGAACAAAACGTCAAAATTGATTAACTCTCTCTGCAAAGTGAAACCGTGATTCTCTCTTTCTCTAACGTAACGATAGAGTGCAAACTGCGTAGCATAAATAAACTAAACGTTAGTTCATCTTTGAAAACAGCACGAAGACTATTCAAAGAATAAATTTTAAAAGACAAAAAATCACTTAAAATATTTTTTAAAAATATTCATCTCATCAATCTATAAAAATATAAAAAATAAAAGTTGAATGGGCTCAACGTTGCTTAACTTTGTTTTCCAAGTCAGTACCGCCTACAAAGGATAGGCATAGGTCGCTTATAAAAAATATAAAATCTATCTCGGTGTTTAGTTAAATGGAAAGAGAATCGAAGAGGCCTAATAAAGGCGGGTGAGATATAAAAAATATAGAGGTAAATCTATAAATATCAACAATAATTTATAAAGTGATAAAATAATTACTAAAAACTAAAAGCATTTAACACACTTCCGTACACTGAGGGATGGGTCGGCCATCTTCTCTCTATGGAAAATCCAGAGAGAGATTAAAAAACAAAGGGTAAAAATTTTTCTCTCCTTTCAAAAAGAGTTTCTTTTGAAAATCTTATTGTTTGAGAATAATCCAACACGGCGAAAGCCATAAAACCAAGAAAAAAGTACTTCACCAATTAGTTGAAAACTTTGAGGTTAAGCGCGAGCGGAACCAATGTTGTCGTTTCAATCGACAGAGAAGAACTGAATTCCTGGGGAAATATATGCGGTACATGGCCGGCAGTCGGCGCTAGTGGTCACACCCAGCAACCACCACGGTGATCGCTCGCGAGTTTTTTTAATCTGACGACCGTCAGAGACGTTAGCTACATATATATCCACCGGCTAAGTTAAATATTTAAAAATAGATTTTTCGCTTCGCTCAAAATCGGTTTTTTTGCTTCACTCAAATTCCGTTTTTTATTAACTTTTTTATTTCAGCCTCATTCATCTTGAATAATGCTTTTAACCAAATTACCCAAAGAAAAATCTAAACTTAACTTAATCAAGTCAATGCAAAGTAAGTTATCATCAGTTACTTCCTAATGAAAAAATAAAGCTTATTATGCTAACAGAAAAACTAGGCTAATCAACAGGTTACATAAATGAAAAGGCTACTAACTTGACCTAAACTTAAATTAATACAAGTATAAAGAAGACCGATACTGCTCCTTTCCTTATAAGGAATAACAGCAGTATACAAAAAATCCTGACATTACAAAAAGCAGATTAGCCAAGAGAGGACAAAAAAATATATACTTGACACTAGAACAGCTAAACTAACTTGACTTTAGGCCTTTGCTCATACTAAAAGTCAGCCATTCTCCGAGCCAACTTCACATTGCCATCATAATTGAGGTGTGCTCCATCCCTGGCATAAAGGCGTGGGTCGGAAAATCCATTAACCCCTTTCATGATAAACAAACTATCCTTGCCCTTCCATTTATTCGACCACTTATTGAATTTATTTGATTTTGCCTTAAAATCCTGCCGCAACGCGTCAAAACTTTCACAGTGGTTAAAAAAGAACCTATCCTCTATTTGAGCAAAAATTAGTTTAGCACCAGGACAGAATTTTTTTAGCAATTCTGCAAAGGCCTCACAACAGCGCTCTACTTGCCATACCTCCGCAGTACTTTGGATAGCGTCTAAATCATTGCTGCCCAAGAACACAAAGATTCGACTTGGCCTAGACCTCCTAGGGTTAGCAAAATACCGCTCAACTTCAACCTTGATGTTTTCAAAGGTTGACCCCCTTTGCAAATGTAACTAAACCTGTCACATTCTTCTAGGCGTAAATCAGACAACCTTCTCACCCAGCTATGCCCAACAACAAGAGTCATAGCCGCAGAAAACAAAACAACCAAGACGAAAAGCAAACTGAAGTCTTACGGGAAAAAAAATGTTATAAAAATTTGAATATGTTAGAATTATTTAACTCAAATCAATATTAGTCAAGTCTTTATTTTTCAACTTACCTACACTATTTCTGGAACAATCGTCTTGGTTTCGAATTTCTATAATTCACTTTCAAAGGCAAAAGAACACTCGTTCTCAAGGTCTGGCCGGTACTGATTTTCTGCAGAGACTGCACTCCAAGTCGGACTAAAACGTATCATCAACTCCGTTTTCTGTTCTCTTGTCCGAAATTCTCGAACAACTGTTGAAAAATAATATTTTAATTATAAAATAAATTTTTGAATATACTTACCCGGTGAATATATAATAGCTGCTGCTCAGCGGCTCGACAGAAAACACACTCAAAAAACTCGCGAGCGATCGCTATGAAGGTTGCGGGTGTGCCCACCAGCGCCAACTATCGGCCAGATACCACTCTTGCATGTAAACAAACCCTTCAATTCTTCTCGTCCCGCTGCGTCTCTATTGGGGAGGAAGGGAGGGCCTTTAATTTATATATTCACCGGGTAAGTATATTCAAAAATTTATTTTATAATTAAAATATCATTTTTAAATATTTAACTTAGCCGGTGAATATATAATAGCTGATTCACACCCAAGGCGGTGGGTAGAGACCAGAGTTAATTAAGTTTACAGCGTATATGCTAAGAGTTTTTGACAGTTATCAATATAACAAAACCAAAATATATAGGTACCTGGTAAGGAAGTTGACTTAGACGATTACTCTGCCTTGTAAGTCTGTCTTCCTCACGAAGCCCAGCGATCCTCTTAGGATGCTGAAAGACTCCCAGGAGCTGAAGTATGAAGGGTTGCAACCCATACTAACAGGACCTCATCAAACCCCTAATCTGGGCGCTCTCAAGAAATGACTTTGACCACCCGCCAAATCAACCAGGATGCGAAAGGCTTCTTAGCCTTCCGTACAACCCATAAAAAACAATATTAAAAACATTTCAAGAGACAGATTAAAAAGGATATTGGAATTAGGGAAGTGTAGTGGTAGAACCCTCACCCACTACTGCACTCGCTGCTACGAATGGACCCAGTGTGTAGCAGTCCTCGTAAAGAGTCTGGACATCTTTCAAGTAAAATGACGCGAACACTGACTTGCTTCTCCAAAAAGTCGCGTCCATGATACTTCGCAGAGATCTATTTTGCTTGAAGGCCACGGAGGTTGCTATAGCTCTAATTTCGTGCGTCTTAACCTTAAGCAAAGATTGGTCTTCCTCACTCAAGTGGGAATGAGCTTCTCGTATTAAAAATCTGATAAAATATGACAAAGCATTCTTTGACATAGGTAAGGATGGTTTCTTAACCGAACACCATAACGCTTCAGATTTACCTCGTAATGGCTCAGTACGAGCTAAATAGAACTTAAGAGCTCTAACGGGACATAACACTCTTTCCAGTTCGTTGCCTACGATCTCTGATAAGCAAGGAATATCAAAAGATTTGGGCCAAGGACGAGAAGGCAGTTCATTTTTGGCCAGGAAACCAAGTTGAAGAGAACAAGTGGCTTTTTCTGTAGAAAAGCCGATGTTCTTACTGAAGGCATGAAGTTCACTGACTCTTTTAGCCGAGGCCAAGCACACCAGGAAAAGAGTCTTAAGAGTGAGATCCTTCAGGGAGGCTGAATGTAATGGCTCAAACCTGTCTGACATGAGGAACCTTAGGACCACGTCTAAGTTCCATCCAGGAGTAGCCAAACGACGTTCCTTAGAGGTTTCAAAAGACTTAAGGAGATCTTGTAGATCTTTATTGTTGGAAAGATCTAAGCCTCTATGCCGGAAGACCGAAGCCAACATGCTCCTGTAGCCCTTGATCGTGGTAGCTGAAAGGGAGCGAACTTTTCTCAGGTGTAAGAGAAAATCAGCGATTTGGGCTACAGAGGTACTGGACGAGGATACAGATGCTGACTTGCACCAGTCTCGGAAGACTTCCCACTTCGACTGGTATACTCTAATGGTAGAAGCTCTCCTCGCTCTTGCAATTGCACTGGCTGCCTCCTTCGAAAAGCCTCGAGCTCTAGAGAGTCTTTCGATAGTCTGAAGGCAGTCAGACGAAGAGCGGGGAGGCTTTGGTGTACATTCTTTACGTGGGGCTGACGTAACAGATCTACTCTTAGAGGAAGACTTCTTGGAAAGTCTACCAGCCATCGAAGTACCTCGGTGAACCATTCTCTCGCGGGCCAGAGGGGAGCAACTAACGTCAACCTTGTCCCTTCGTGAGAGGCGAACTTCTGCAGTACCTTGTTGACAATCTTGAATGGTGGGAATGCATATAGGTCCAGATGAGACCAATCTAGAAGAAAAGCGTCTATGTGTATTGCTGCTGGGTCTGGGACTGGAGAGCAATAGATTGGAAGTCTCTTGGTCATCGAGGTTGCAAAGAGGTCTATGGTGGGTTGACCCCAAGTCGCCCAAAGACTCTTGCACACGTCCTTGTGGAGGGTCCATTCCGTAGGAATTACCTGACCCCTCCGACTGAGGCAGTCTGCTAAGACGTTCAAGTCGCCCTGGATAAACCTCGTTAACAGGGAGATGCCTCGATCTCTTGACCAAATGAGCAGGTCCCTTGCGATCTCGTACAGCGTCAGGGAGTGGGTGCCTCCTTGCTTGGAAATGTATGCCAAGGCTGTGGTATTGTCGGAGTTGATCTCTACCACCTTCTTTCGAAGGAGACTCTCGAAGTTCATCAAGGCCAGGTGGACTGCCAAAAGCTCCTTGCCGTTGATGTGCATGCTCCTCTGACTTGAGGTCCACAGACCTGAGCATTCCCGACCGTCCAGGGTCGCACCCCAACCCAAATCCGACGCGTCCGAGAATAGTACGTGGTTTGGGTTCTGAACTGCTAGGGAAAGTCCCTCTTTCAGACTGATATTGTCGTTCCACCAATTCAGGCATGCCTTTACTGGTTCGGAGATCGGGATTGAGACCGTCTCTAACGTCTTGTCCTTTTTCCAGTGAAAAGCTAGATGGAACTGGAGAGGTCGAAGGTGTAGCCTTCCTAGCGAGACAAACTGCTCCAGGGATGATAGAGTTCCTACTAGACTCATCCAATTCCTGACTGAGCATCGCTCTCTCTTCAACATCAGTTGGACTTTGAGCAGGGCTTGCTCTATTCGGGGGGCAGACGGAAAAGCCCGAAAAACTGGACTGCGAATCTCCATCCCTAAATACAGTATAGTTTGGGATGGAATCAGCTGGGACTTTTCCAGGTTGACCAAAAGTCCCAATTTCTTGGTCAGATCCAATGTCCAATGAAGATCCTGCAGACAGCGATGACTGGACGAGGCTCTGAGAAGCCAGTCGTCCAAGTATAGGGAGGCTCGGATTCCCGATAAATGGAGGAATTTTGCTACATTCCTCATAAGCCTCGTAAACACGAGAGGAGCAGGACTTAGGCCAAAGCACAGGGCCCGAAACTGGTATACCACATTGTTGAAAACAAACCTCAGAAAAGGTTGGGAATCTGGGTGTATGGGGATGTGGAAGTATGCGTCTCTTAGGTCGAGAGAGACCATCCAGTCTCCCTTTCTGACCGCTGCTAAGACTGATTTCGTGGTCTCCATGGTGAACTTTGTCTTCGTAACAAAGACGTTGAGAGCACTGACGTCTAGCACCGGTCTCCAACCTCCTGTCTTCTTCGGTACTAGGAAGAGACGGTTGTAAAACCCCGGTGATTGAAGGTCCGAGACTTTCACCACCGCTCCCTTCTCTAGCAAAAGAGACACTTCTAGTTTCAGGGCTTGTCTCTTTGACTCCTCTCGGTACCTGGGAGAGAGGTCGATGGGGGAAGTCGCTAGAGGAGGTTTGCGTACAAATGGAATTTTGTACCCCTCTCTGAGCAACCTCACAGATTGTTGGTCTGCGCCCCTCTTCTCCCAGGCTTGCCAGAAGTTCTTGAGTCTGGCTCCTACTGCTGTCTGAGGCTGCGGGCAGTCAGACTCTGCCACGTGAGGACTTGGCTCCTCTCTTCTTTCCTCTCTTTCCCTCGGCACGAGTGCTTCCCCTGCTGGGAGCTCTGCCACGAAAGGGCGGAATAAATCTGGACGCCGGAGTGTCTATCCTAGGTCTTGCAGAAAAGGATGTCGAAGGAGTCCCTTTGCGAGCAGAGGACGCAACCAAGTCATGGGTGTCCTTCTGCACGAGTGAAGAAGCTATGTCCTTAACCAATTGTTGCGGGAACAAAAACTTAGATAAGGGAGCAAAGAGCAGTTCAGATCTTTGACAGGGAGTAACTCCTGCCGACAGAAAAGAGCAAAGGGACTCTCGCTTCTTTAGGACTCCCGACGTAAAAGAGGAGGAGAGCTCATTGGAACCATCGCGGATGGCTTTATCCATACCGGACATAATAAGTAAGGAGACATCTCTATCAGCTGATGAGATTTTCCTACTTAAGGCTCCCAAACACCAGTCAAGGAAGTTGAAAACTTCAAAGGCTCTATAAATGCCTTTCAGCAGATGGTCAAGGTCCGAGGAGGACCAACTAATCTTCGAGCGTCTCATGGCTAGGCGGCGGGGAGAGTCTACAAGGCTTGAGAAGTCGCCCTGGGCAGAGGCAGGGACTCCCAAGCCGAGAACTTCTCCCGTGGCATACCAGACGCTCGATCTAGACGAGAGTTTAGACGGAGGGAAGGCAAAGGCCGTCTTCCCCAAATTCCTCTTGGTTTCCAACCAGTCGCCTAAAAGCCGTAAAGCTCTCTTGGATGAGCGAGAGAGCACAAGTTTTGTAAAGGCTGGCATGTCAGCAGGTACGCCTAGAACAAACTCAGACGGCGGCGAACGAGGAGCAACAGCGACGAAGTGATCGGGAAACAACTCCTTAAAAATTAACATGACTTTCTTAAAGTCCATTGATGGAGGAACTGTTCTGGGTTCGTCTATATCTGAAGGATGATCCTCAGGCTGAGGGTCAGCAACGTCCTCATCTGAAGAATCCTCATCTGACAACTGCTGAGAAACAAGCAAAGGGGTTGGCAATGCTTGACACGCAGCGTCCACACGCACTGGTGCATTAGTAGCGGACCAGGACGCAACGTCATGTAACTGCTTGACAGTCTGTGAACTGTCAACAACAACAGGTGCGTGAGGACGCACGGCGTCCACTCGAGACTGTTTTGACTGCCTAGTCTGAGCAGTCAAAACAACTCTAGACTGCGGTGGTTGACGCTCAGCGTCAAAACAAGTCAACTCCGATGGTTGGCGAACGTCCTGAACGTCAACAGGAGCATTAGTAAGTGGCCTAACGTCCAAATGCGGCTGAAAATCCACACGAGACCGCATCGAGTGAGGCTCTACATAACGTGACTGACGTGACTTGGCTACGCCAACGTCAACAGGACGCACAAAGGTTCGTTTGGGCGGCTGAAGGCCAGGATCTCGATGAGATAAACGGCTAGGCTCAACGGGAACCTTATCGGCAGAATAGTCTTCCATAAGGGAGGCGAGCTTAGTCTGCATGTCCTGCAGTATAACCCATTTAGGGTCCATGGGAATGGGTGCGGTAAACGACGGGGTTAACGTCTGAGACGGCACAACCTTGCCTACACCAAGACTTTCTGAGCCTGTGTAACGTTGCTGCTTAGGCGGCGAGCAGTCATCCGATGACTGCAATGGGTCAGAACTGTCCCAATGACTACATCCAGGACGCTGGACCTGTCCTGAAGGGACCGACTTTCGCTTAAGGGGCCTAGAAACCTTGCTCCACGGTTTCTTATGCGAAAAGCCTTCGGAAGACGAGGAGAAAATGGGCTCTCTCGTCTTATGGTAGGGGCGATCTTGGTGAGATACGCCTGATACCATAGAGGGAACGTCTGTTCGCTGATCAAGGCCTCTCGAACCCATAAGTCGTACGACATTACTTCTCCCCTGGGCTTGGGAGCTTGCAAGAGGTCTCGGACTAGGTGAACGACAGGCACGAACAGACGAACCCTCGGTCGCAACACTGTTCACAACACTTTGCGCACTAATCACTTTCCCACTATTTTCCGCTGTGGCACTCTGACACTTAAGCTCTTTCACGTCAGCCATGAGTTGATTACGATCAGTTGCTAACGCTTCAACTCTTTCCCCCAAGGCATGAATAGCACGTAACATGTCTTGCATAGATGGTTCCTGAGTGCCAGAAGGGGGGTTAGGTACAACCACTACAGGGGAAGGATTAGGTTCAGGGGCATGTGGAGAGGAAAAATCTACTGACCTAGAGGAACTCCTCCTTACCCTATCTCTCTCTAGCCTACGTGCATACTTATCGTATTCGAGCCAATCGAATTCCGAAAGGCCCACGCATTCCTCACACCGATCTCCCAATTGACAGGTTTTACCCCGACAATTGGAACACACAGTATGTGGGTCGAGAGATGCCTTTGGAAGACGCCTATTACAGTCCCTAGCATTACACTTACGAAATCTAGGTACTTGTGAAGGGTCAGCCATTTTGAATTAGTCAAAGAAAGTCCAAAAAACAATCCAAGTCATCAACAATTAAATCTGTTCAATAAAGAGTTCAAGAGTTTAAGTTGAGGAAAAACGCCTGCACTGCGAAAGCTCAAACCAAAATGAAGTACTTCACCAAATATGTTGAGAAAACTCCAGGTTATACAGCGAGTATTGATACGTCTTGTCGTCAAGGTCGACAGAGAAGAATTGGAGGGTTTGTTTACATGCAAGAGTGGTATCTGGCCGATAGTTGGCGCTGGTGGGCACACCCGCAACCTTCATAGCGATCGCTCGCGAGTTTTTTGAGTGTGTTTTCTGTCGAGCCGCTGAGCAGCAGCTATTATATATTCACCGGCTAAGTTAAATATTTAAAAATAAAGACTGGAAAACAAAACTGTTTCCTTATAAGAAATACATTTAATATTAAATTGATTAATTCAATTAGATTACAAAAAGGTGAAAGTTAAAAAATTACATTTAATATTAACAAATGGGAATCATTCAGTTTACTTTCCGTCCATAAACGAACACCAAAAATTAAAACAAAAAGTAAGAACGAACTAGTCAATTCGAATATTCTCCCAAGAATGCAATTACCATTCTCCAATCAACTATTTCTACACTGGGAAGCCTAGCGCGCTCGAGGTTCGGTTACCTAAATCGCCGAAACTCTAAAGAATACAATCGACATAATATATAACTTCCTAGAATTTTATTACTGAATAGCTTCGTAAATATTCATGCTATTAAAACCGGGAAAGTCGTTCAGATTAACTAAATAACACATGTGTTATGAACGACAGCGCCCATGGCGCCTCCAGTGATCGGCGAAGCTCCAACTCTTAAAATTAATCTAATTTCACTGTGAGGCAGGAGCTAAATTTATTCACTGTAAAGATCGAATACTCAACTTTCCAGAGGCAGAAGAGGCTGGAGATTGCATGATAAATCCAAAAAAACCAAAGTGTAACGAAAGAGCAACAGGGAAAATCACTGTGTGAGACCGCTACAACTATAGGAATAGCGCACTGGGTTGACATACAGCGCCATCTAGATACTCGTAGTAGTACGGGAGGAAGGGTAACCTTGATAACGGCTCTCCTATTATTTTTGCCACTTTCCCCCTCGAAGCGAAAACGCTATTCGGGGTGAAGATTGCTATGTGTCGTATCAAGATATACATCCCCTGATTTATGCAATATCCTTAGGAGAAATTTTAAGGATATACGTGGCAGGAGTTAGAATTCTGGAGACCTAAAGGTAAATTCTCTGGGAATATCACTGTAGTCAAATATCCCTTAGGAAGCTACTTATAGGAACCTTCCATCAGGACGACATGGCTTGAGCCCAAAAAACACTATGTACATATGAACTCCATGTAAACTAACACATGCATTATAACTTCTATACGTCTTTGAAAACTCTAGCTGCTGTTCTCGTAGAAAGTAGATTTCGTTGACATACCCTCTACCAATGCCTTCCATTTCTGCCAGACGTACGAGATTTCAAAACATACATAGGCTACATACATATACCAAGGCACTTCCCCCAATTTGGGGGGTAGCCGACATCAACACAGAAACAAAAACAAAAAGGGGACCTCTACTCTCTACGTTCCTCCCAGCCTAACCAGGGACTCAACCGAGTTCAGCTGGTACTGCTAGGGTGTCACAGCCCACCCTCCCACATTATCCACCACAGATGAAGCTTCATAATGCTGAATCCCCTACTGCTGCTACCTCCGCGGTCATCTAAGGCATCGGAGGCAGCAGCAGGGCCTACCGGAACTGCGTCACAATCGCTCGCCATTCATTCCTATTTCTAGCATGCTCTCTTGCCTCGCTCACATCTATCCTCCTATCACCCACAGCTTCCTTTACTCCATCCATCCACCCAAACCTTGGCCTTCCTCTCGTACTTCTCCCATCAACTCTTGCATTCATCACCTTCTTTAGCAGACAGCCATTTTCCATTCTCTAAACATGGCCAAATCACCTCAACACATTCATATCCACTCTAGCTGCAAACTCATTTCTTACACCCGTTCTCACCCTCACCACTTCGTTCCTAACCCTATCTACTCGAGATACACCAGCCATACTCCTTAGACACTTCATCTCAAACACATTCAATTTCTGTCTCTCCATCACTTTCATTCCCCACAACTCCGATCCATACATCACAGTTGGTACAATCACTTTCTCATATAGAACTCTCTTTACATTCATGCCCAACCCTCTATTTTTTACTACTCCCTTAAATGCCCCCAACACTTTGCAACCTTAATTCACTCTCTGACGTACATCTGCTTCCACTCCACCATTTGCTGCAACAACAGACCCCAAGTACTTAAACTGATCCACCTCCTCAAGTAACTCTCCATTCAACATGACATTCAACCTTGCACCACCTTCCCTTCTCGTACATCTCATAACCTTACTCTTACCCACATTAACTCTCAACTTCCTTCTCTCACACACTCTTCCAAATTCTGTCACTAATCGTCCAAGCTTCTCTTCTGTGTCTGCAAAAGAGAAGCTTGGAAGACCTTCGCCTAAGGTATGGATCATTCTGCCCAACCGGGCAACTCTGCTGACGCTATGGCATAGAGGTTCAGAGACACTGAATTCGCTGACAGAGACGGCAGGCGCGATATCCTTGGCTGATCACAGAGATTGTGCGGGAATGGGCATCGGGAAGCTGTCATTCGGATGAGTAACCTTAAGCATCCTCCCAGAGAAAAACCTGCAATCCTAAAGTTCGTGAACTCCTTTTAGGACTATGCCCCCCCGGGGGAGTCTCCCGTGCCATCTGTTCCTGACAGGAGGAAACTGCAATTGGACACCTTGTCCCAGTTGTCGTAGCCGATAACTTAGGCCGACGTGATTGAAAGAAAAGGGCGCTGGAGCCCTGCAGAGTCTGGAAGAAAGCGCCTTGGAGGAGTGAAAACGGAAGTCGATTTCCTCCGCACAGCCGCTGTCTAAGTCTCTGTCCTTGGGCACAAACAAACTCTTCTCAAGGATGGAAGGGTGTCTGAGGTCGTTGACCTCCACAGATGAGACACCCGAAGGAAGCCCTCAGTCAGCGCGTCCAGATGGTACAACATCGAGCTTGTCCGCAAGTTAGATACTTAACGACGAAAGGCCAAGGTGCCTGAGCTCGAGAGGAGGAAAGTACCCATGCTCTTCCTGTAGCTTCCTTGAACCAAACCTCGGGCCGTAACCGAGGAGGGAAAGAACCTGGTAAGCTCCCAGAGGAAGGGGTAAGCAGTCACCCCTTGTCCGATGGAGAAATCTCGAACGGAAAGCCCCCCCGCCAAAAATCCTTCCAGGGAATGATGGGGAAGGGCTAACCAGGTTCAGGAAAGAGGAGTGTTGCTCAGATCTCCCTTAAGTTTCTCCTATTCTTGCAAGTGCCATGCTCTGCGTTTATGGGGTGAGGCCGTGTTCTGGAAATACGCTCCAGAAGAACTCGCCAGGCTGGCCATGCTGCGAAAACCCCATTGGGAATCGTGGTCGCAATCGCCCTGGAGCTTACGTGACGGTAATTCAAAGATTTTTCGCGTGGGCGAACGTGGAAGCGCCCATGCGCGGTAACGCAAACGAAGGTGAGCGAAGGAGCGCAGAAGGAGCGCAGAAGGAGGGCGAACGTGGTAGGAAGGGCGAGAGCTGGTGGTCGGCGAGCGATAACCCATAGACGAGCAATGGATACTGCAAGAAATAAGCCGACGTTTGTGCGAAGAAACACTGTAGGTTCGCGCGACGGAACACCATCCGTCCGCATGATGGAAAACCGTTGGTTCGCGCGTGGGCGAACATTGGAGAGCATGGGCGCGGACGCGCATGATCGTAGACGTGCAGGCACGTGGGCGTGTGGGCGCGCAGGCGAATGGTCGCGCAGACGCACAGGCAAGGGGTCGCGCGGTGCGAGCGGTCGCACGGGCGCGCAGGCGAGCAGTCGCACGGGCACGCAGGCGAGCAGTCGCGCGGGCGTGCAGGCGAGCGGTCGTGAGGGTGGGCAGGTGGATGAGCGTGAGTCCGAGGCGGCGAACGCAAGCGTTAGCGCGATGGCGAGGAAACGCGCTGCCGCGTGGGCGAGGAAGACCGCTGGCGATATGGATCAACAAGCGATCGGTGGTGAGCTGGTGAGCGCTAACGCGCAGGTTGGCGATGGCGCGTTGTGTTATGCCGACGCGATGGTCGAGCAGCATGCGCAGGTGAGCGATCGTGCGTTGGCGAGCAATATACGAAGGTGAGCGATCGCGAGCAGCATGTGCAGGAGGGCGATCGCGCGATGGTGATCAGCATGCGCAGATGGGCGGTGCGCGATGGCGAGCAGCCTCTGCAGGTGGGCGATCGCGCGATGGCTATCAGCATGCGCAGGGTCGCGCGATGGTGATCAGCATCCGCAGGTGTGCGGTCGTGCGATGGCGATCAGCATCCGCAGTTGAGGGTCGCGCGATGGCGATCAGCATCCGCAGTTGAGGGTCGCGCGATGGCGATCAGCATCCGCAGTTGAGGGTCGCGCGATGGCGATCAGCATCCGCAGTTGAGGGTCGCGCGATGGCGATCAGCATCCGCAGTTGAGGGTCGCGCGATGGCGATCAGCATCCGCAGTTGAGGGTCGCGCGATGGCGATCAGCATCCGCAGTTGAGGGTCGCGCGATGGCGATCAGCATCCGCAGTTGAGGGTCGCGCGATGGCGATCAGCATCCGCAGTTGAGGGTCGCGCGATGGCGATCAGCATCCGCAGTTGAGGGTCGCGCGATGGCGATCAGCATGCGCAGGTGAGCTAGTAGCTGGCGAACCATGTTCCTTCAGAAGAGTTGGAGAATGTTGGCGTGCCGGCTGTAACACACGTGGGCGAACCGGAGATCGCCGAGAGACAGGTGATCGCTGGTGAGCTGATGATCGCTGGCGAGCTGATGATCGCTGGCGAGCTGATGATCGCTGACGAGCAGAAGGCTACGCGTGGAAGCCTGCGGATAGAAGAAGAGTCCTTGACCCCGACCTGAACCGAAGTTCTAGATCGCGAGGGCGAACGTGGGCGCACAGGGCGCGTAACAGGAACCAACAGGAACAGCAGGGATGATCATCATGAAAGCGCTGACGAACAGGAGAGCGCTGATGAGCAGAAGAGCGCCTGTGCGTTAACACTGAGCAGGAGCAGGAGAGAACACAGCAGAAGGGCGCGCAGGGAAACCCTGACACGCAAGGGAAGAACCCCCGTGGGAGGCAACCCTTTGCCCCGAAGGGATTGTTGTCCGCCGGGAGACTGATGTCCGTCGGAAGACCGCTGTCCGTCGGGAAGACCGTTGTCCGTCGGGAAGACCGTTGCCCGTCGGAAGACGAGATCAGACTGCTGTCCATTTGCACCAAGGCGGAAGATCGAGAAAAAGGAGTTGTAGGCTGCAAACGGAGATTCAAAAAGGCGCCTCAAGCACCCTTATAGGGAGATGAGAGGCCCTTACGACGAGGCGGACGGTGGGCCTTACGGCGAGGGAGGCCAACAGCAACAGCAACAGAAGAAACCTCCGAAGAGGAGTCTCTATGAGTGTACTCTCGCGAACGAAAGAGAAACACTTCGTAGAAGAGACTGGTCAGCAGTGACCTAAAAGGAGCAATCCTCCGAAGAGGAGCTCCTGCAGTTGCCCAGCCCCTTGAGCGAAACTGCAGGTGTGACCGCTCAGCACCAAGAGCATAGTCCCACGAAAAAAAGGCAAGAGGAGAACCCTCCATAAGGGGAAAAACTCAAGCCTGGACAGGAAAAACTTCCCTCGGAAGGAAAGTTACCTGCCCAAGGAGGCAAGCCTCCTGAGAGTTCTAAAATGAACTGGAGAGCTGTCCGTCGTCACGGGAGTACTTCCAGTAGAAGGAGACACGCCCCTGACGAAAACACAAGGGGGGAGGCAGCAACAGCCGAATCCCCAGGACTCAACAAGACAGCTCACACCGTTGCCATATTACAGAAACGAACTAGATCGGTAACTGTAAAAAAATAAAACAAAAAAAAAACATTAGTACACATTCATTCCCCCAGGAAGGCTCCGAAGAGGAATCCCGAGGGAAAATAAACAAGAATTACACAACAGGCACGTGCCCTCACAACCACTTACACTCACGGAAGGAAAGCTGTAACCAAAAATGGAGTTTTTATGATAAAACAAAGTTTTATGAATACTTACCTGGCAGTTATATATACATAGCTAATTATCTCTATTTCGGCAGAATTTTTCTAAAACTAGGCAACCGCCTTGTGGTGGTTGGGTGGTAACACCCGTTAAAGGGTGGTAGGAGGAATCATTCCCGTTTTCTGTTCTTCAGTTCATCTATGCCCGACCTGTCTCCTGAGGGGAGGTGGGTGGGCCTTCGAATGTATATATAACTGCCAGGTAAGTATTCATAAAACTTTGTTTTATCTTAAAAACTCCATTTTTATGAATAGAAATTACCTGGCAGTTATATATACATAGCTGATTAACACACTTGGAGGAGGGTGATAGACAGTAACATCGTTGGGGAAACAACCAAAAAAGTTGTAGGATAAATAAACACCTTGATTCCTTACCTGCTAAGGTAGCTGACTTCAAAGGTTCCTGCCTCTTGAGTCGCTTTCCCTTAGGAGTGTCAGCCAGGATGTGACCTGCAGTGCTGAAAACACTCAATCGAGTCTGTCAACGGGGTGAGACCAACAATCTGACTAGACTTCAGGAGTACCTATTGCCCAAAATAAAAAACCGCAACTTTACCAAACCAACCACCTAACATTTGCAAAGTAGATAAAAATTATCTAACTAGACTGAGGTGACTGTACACAAGTCGAAGTCCTCAGACAACCAATAAAAAATACACCAACCTATGTACAAGTAAACAAAACTAAGGTTGAGGGGAGGTAGTAACTCCTTTGCCTAATACAGAAGCCGTAGCTACGTATGGTCCCAAGGTATAACATTTCTCATAATCCACCCTCACCTCTCTGAGGTAATGAGAGGCGAACACAGAGTTGCTCCTCCAGAATGTCGCATCCATAATTTGACGGAGCGACATGTTCTTGCGGTAAGCAAGCGAGGTCGCAATGGCCCTCACTTCGTGAGCTTGCACTTTTAAACGTCCGAAGTGTTCCTCCTCACACAAGAGATGCGCTTCTCTTATCACTTCCCTCAGGAAAAAGGACAAAGCGTTCTTGGAAAGGGGCTTTTGAGGATCTTTCACAGAACACCACAGGGAGCTAGAAGAGCCTCTCACACTTTTCGTGCGAGACAAGTAGGTCTTGAGGGCTCGTACTAGACAGAGCAGCCTCTCTTGCTCTTGACCCACTAGGTTGGTCAAGTTAGGAACCTCAAAGGTCCTCGACCAGGGCTTAGAAGGGTTCTCGTTCTTAGCGAGAAAGTCTAATCTCAAGGCACAAACTGCCCCATTCAGATTGAAGCCTACCTGTTTTTCAATTGCATGGACTTCACTAACTCTTTTAGCTGTTGCTAAGGCCAAAAGAAAGAGGGTCTTCTTGGTAATCTCTCTAAGGGGAGCCTGTGAGATGGGCTCAAATCTCTTGGTGCACAGAAATTTAAGAACCACATCAAGGTTCCAAGAAGGGGGCTTTAACTGGGTCTGCTTGGTCGTCTCAAAAGACTTCAAGAGGTCATGTAAGTCCTTATCGCGAGACAAGTCCAAGCCTCTATGCCGACAGACGGAAGAGAGCATACTTTTGTACCCTTTGATAGTGGACACAGCTAGCTTAGCGTCCTGTCTGAGGTACAACAAGAAATCCGCAATCTGGCTCACAGAGGTAGTGGATGAGGAAATCTTGTGCTTCCTACACCAAGCCCTAAAAGTCTCCCACTTGGACTGGTAGACCCTCTGCGAAGAGACCCTCATCGCTCTGGCGATAGCTTTCGCAGCTTGCGCTGAAGGCAGTCAGATTGAGAGCGAGGGGGTTTTGATGATATCTCTCGAAGTGGGGTTGTCTGAGCAGATTTGGACTTGCAGGGAGGCTTCTTGGAAAGTCCATCAACAAGTCCACCACCTCCGTGAACCATTCCCTCATCGGCCAGAACGGAGCTATCAGGATCATCCGTCCCGAATCGAGGAGGGCGAATTTCCTGACTACCAGATTGATGATCTTGAACGGGGGAAAAGTATAAGTGTCCATCCCCGTCCAATCCATCAAAAAGGCGTCTACTGCTATTGCCTCTCTGTCCGGAACTAGGGAGCAATAGATGGGGATCCTCTTGGATAAGTTGGAGGCGAAAAGATCGATGAGGGGTCTCCCCCACACCCTCCAGAGACTCTGACAGACCTGTTGGTTGAGGGTCCATTCTGTGGGAAGGACCTGCCCTTTCCTGCTGAGCATGTCCGCCCTCACATTCTTCTGTCCCTGAACAAACCTCGTCAGCAGGTTTATCCTGTTCTCCTTCGCCCAAAGAAGGAGCTCTCTTGCTGTCTCGAAGAGAGACAGAGAGTGAGTCCCTCCTTGCTTCCTGATGTAAGCAAGAGCTGTGGTGTTGTCTGAGTTGACCTCCACAATCTTCCCAGACACCAAGTCCTTGAAGGCCTTTAGCCCCAGAAAAATGGCCATCAGCTCCTTGTTGTTGATGTGCCATCCCAGCTGAATTCCTTCCCAATAGCCTGAGACCTCCTTGCTTCCTAGTGTTGCCCCCCAGCCTGACTCTGATGCGTCTGAAAACAACACTAGGTCTGGGTTCTTCTTGTGTAAGGAGATCCCTTCCCCTAACAAGGTTGGGTCCAGCCACCACTTCAGAAGTGTCTTGACTTCTATTGGAATGGGGAAGGAAAAGGAGTCTTCCTGCATCTTTCTGTTCCACGTCTTCGAAAGAAAGTGCTGAAGAGGCCTTAGGTGGAGTCTCCCCAGAGAGACAAACTGTTCGAGGGAGGATAGAGTCCCCAGCAAACTCATCCACTCCTTCGCTGTGCATCTCTTCTTGTCCAGGAAAGTTCTGACTTTTACGAGACACTTGGTCTGTCTTTCCTCAGAGGGAGAAGCCCGAAAAAGAACTGAATTCAGAACTATCCCCAAATAGAGAATAGTCTGATTCGGTCTGATCTGAGACTTCTCCCTGTTGATGACCAGGCCTAGATCTTGAGCCATCATAAAAGTCTTCCGTAAATCCTCCAGACATTTCTCCCTCGATCGTGAACGAATCAGCCAATCGTCCAGATAGAAGGATATCCTTATCCCCTCCTGATGCAGCCAACCTGACACATTCGCCATTACCCTGGTGAAGACTTGAGGAGCCGTGCTGAGACCGAAGCAAAGAGCTCTGAATTGGAAGCACTTGCCCTCCATTACAAATCTCAGGTACTTCCTCGAAGTCGGATGGATGGGGACATGGAAATATGCGTCCTGCAAGTCGAGGGACACCATCCAGTCCCCTGGACGTACTGACGCCAGCACCGACTGAGTCGTCTCCATGGAGAACTTTGTCTTCTCCACAAATACGTTGAGAGCGCTGACATCCAGGACGGGTCTCCATCCGCCCGAGTTCTTGGGGACCAGAAACAGGCGATTGTAAAAGCCTGGGGAGGATAGATCCCGAACCGGTTCTATCTCCCCCTTGTCTAGCATTTGGTTGACAAGGTCTACTAGGGCCTTCTGTTTCCCCGGATCTGAGTACCGGGCTACTAAGGCCAGCGGAGCATCTGCGAGAGGAGGTTTTTTCAGAAAGGGGATCTTGTATCCTTCCTTGATGACTGAGAGGGACCAGGTGTCCGCCCCTCTCCTCTTCCAAGACTGCCAAAAACCTGACAGTCTTGCGCCTACTGTCTGGAGGAGACGAACTTCATTTTCTGGAGCGAGGTCTGAAAGAACCCCTGGTAGATCTTGGTCCTGATTCTTGCCTTCTCCCTCTAAAATCTGGTCTTGAAGTAGTCCTGCCCCGAAAGGGCTGCTGGAATCTCCTTTCCTCCCGTTTCAAAGAAGAAGGAGGGGCTGCCAAGGGCTTACGAGCAGAACGAGATAAAAGGTCTTGGGTGGCTTTTTGGGCCAGAGAACGCGTAATGTCATTAACCAGGGACTCGGGAAAAAGATGTTGAGAGAGGGGGGCGTAAAGAAGCTCAGACTTTTGTGCATTGGTAACAGACCTAGAAGCAAAAGAGCAAAGCAGAGCTCTCTTCTTTAGGACCCCAGCTGAGAACAGAGCAGCCAACTCATTCGCCCCATCTCTGAGGGCCTTATCCATACAGGACATAATACTGGTAAGGTCCCTAGATCCTTCTATCTGTTCAGTTTTCCTTGCGAGAGTCCCAAGCAACCAGTCTAGGAAACTAAAAACCTCAAAGGCTCTAAAAATATCTTTGACGAGATGATCCAGCTCCGACATCGACCACATGACCTTGGCTGAGTTGAGAGCATGCCTTCTAGCAGAGTCCACTAAACCAGAGAAGTCACCCTTGGAGGAGGAAGGCACTCCCAGACCCAAAGGTTCTCCAGTTGCATACCACATACCCGCTCTTGAAGCAAGACGAGCTGGTGGAAACGAGAAGGAAGTCTTAACTGTTTGTCTCCGCTCCATCATCCAGTCATCAATCTTCGTGAGAGCCTTCTTTGCGGAGATAGACAGCTTCATCTTGATGAAGGCCGACTGTTTCTTGGCCTTCTTTCTGTTAAATTGGGACTGAGGAGATTGAGGGGCAGCAGGTTGGAATTCCTCTCCAAAAAGTTCAAGAAGGGAGCGAGAGAGAACTTTGTAATCTCCCACAGCGTCGGCAGGATTATCATCGTCATCAGAAACATCCTCGAGGTCCTGATCCACATCTGCAATATCCTTCGAAAGAGAAGAAGGATCCTTAGAACCCGACAAGGGCAAATCAAAGGCATCATCCTGCAAAAGACGGGTTGCATCCTGGAGTCCCGCGCTAGAAGAATCCTTGGGACGAGAGGCAGTATCGTCCCGAAGAGGCAGGGTGGTATCGCCCTGGGACCGAGAACGAGAGGCAGAGTCGTTCTGTCGTCGAGAGCGAGAGGCGGTATCGTCGTGCCGGCGAGAATGAGAGGCGGTATCGTCGTGGCGTCGTGAACGAGAGGCGGTATCGTCGTGGCGTCGAGAACTAGGGTCGGTATCGTCGTGGCGTCGTGAATGAGAGGAGGTATCGTCGTGGCGAAGCGAACGAGAGGAGGTATCGTCGTGGCGAAGCGAACGAGAGGAGGTATCGTGCTGGTAACGTGAACGGGAGGCGGTATCGTCTTGGCATCGAGAACGAGAAGCAGCATCGTTCGATAAGGTATCGTCCCGGTATCGAGAACGAGAAAACGTATCGCCCTGGTATCGCGAAGAAGTATCGCCTGGCGAAAGTACACATTCCTCATCCTGGGGTAGAGAGGGAGAAGTTTTCTTTAAAGAAGAACTCCGTTCTCTCTTAGAAGCAGACTTCTTAATCGGCAACGAGTCGTCTTTACGTCTGTCAGACTGGGCGTGAGGGCGGCTAAAGGCTTGTACTAAAGTCAAAAGTTGTTCCTGCATGACAGACATAAAGGATTTAGCAACATCAGCTGGGTCTTGCGGACCCGAAGGGGGGGCTGACGAATAACACTCGTAGAAGGGGGAGGATCTTCGGCAGCAGGCTTCGCTCTTTTCACAGGCACGGAGTCGAAATCATCCTCCGACGGACAAGGTTCATAACTGCTAGAACCGGGAGAGAAAGAACGAGACCGTTCGTCGCGGTTCCATCTCCTCTTAGTAGGTCTTGAAGCTTCATAATTCCATTTACGTCTGGACGAATTCGGAGAAGAAAACAACACATCCGACACGTCTTTCCCGTGACGGTCAAGAGCAGCCTGGGAATCGACAACAGGACTGTCTGAGGCGACGGCTGACCGAGGGTACGTACCTCTCACCCCCTTTCGGTCATCGACGTACCTTCTCCCTTGGTCCTGGGAGCTTGGTAGAGGTCTAGGCCTAGGGGTATGACAGATTCGGTCAGTCGCCACCTCCACTGCACTAACACAAGCACTTTCACTTTCCTTACCTTTAAAGGCCTCCAGTTGTTCTTTAATGGCCTTTAACTCGGCCGCCAGGCTAGCGTACCGAGGGTCATCCGTAGATACGGAACCTGTAGGAGGAGCAGGAGTTACTACCTCAAGGGAAGGATCAACTTCCAAAGAGGAATCAATAATAGGATCAATAGATAAATCTACGCTAAGTTCGTCTTCCTTACCACTAACAGACTTAGACTTAGACCTAGAAGCTCTCCTAACTCTATCGAGCTCTAGCTTACGCACATAGCGCTTCATAATTAACCAATCTTTCTCATCCAAAACCTTACATTCCCCGCACCTATTATCAAGGGCACAAACAAAACCCCTACAATTAGAACAAACGGTGTGAGGATCTACCGCCATTTTCGGTAGTCTCACCTTATATTCCTCATTCGCACAGATACGGTAATGACTCTTTTCACTCATAATGAAAAACAGCAAAAAAAGCTAAGAGAAAACAAAATACAACGATCGCCAAAACCCCAAATCAGAGTACTTCACCAAAAAGGCAGACTGGTACACCGAGCAGGGAAAGCGAAGAAAAACTCTTAATGACGGACCAACGTGTTGTCGATCCGGCCGGCAGAGATGAACTGAAGAACAGAAAACGGGAATGATTCCTCCTACCACCCTTTAACGGGTGTTACCACCCAACCACCACAAGGCGGTTGCCAAGTTTTAGAAAAATTCTGCCGAAATAGAGATAATTAGCTATGTATATATAACTGCCAGGTAAGTTCTATTCATAAAACAGAATTATAACAATTATAATTATGTAACTATGTAATTATGTAATTTAAAAATGAATGAACACTAAAGAAAGAACGAAAACCCCGAAAGGAATCGTTCTACAAAGCTGAAAAATCAACAAATACAATTAGATTCATAAACTAATTGAGACAAACGTACGGCGTAGCAACCCCCCCACACGGAAAGGAAGCTACAAGGGCGTAGTAACACGTAGTAAAAGGGTGAACGACCTCAAGAGAGAGAGAGAGAGAGAAAGACATAAGTCAAACTCGATTGCCACCCATAACGCCGTGGCGGCCAACTGCCGAGGACACCACGTGGATAAGTACACTACACACACAAATCTGAAAAGGAAACTTACTGATTTCTATACTCAAAAATGTATACAAACATGAAAACATGTTTACATATATATTGAGTAAATGAAAAGTAAGCGATTAAGTAAAGACAAAACAAACAATGGCTGCCAAGAGAGGACCAAGACAGAGACGTCTGTCACAGTCAGAGCCAAAAGTGAAAGTGAGCATTCATCTGTGTGTGAGGGAGGGGAGGGGTAGCTAACTACCACTCCCCTAGCCCCCCGCTAACTAGCGCGGGGGTAATACACCCTCGTTAAATTCTAATGGCTCGCCATTTCAGCTGCGCTAAAAGGTAAACCCTGTGTAAATAGCGTGGTTTGTATTTCGGTTACGGAACAAATCCATTTTTTGGGCTCAAGCCATGTCGTCCTGATGGAAGGTTACCAGAGAATTATTAGAAAGTACTGTATCTGTGGATTTTTAAGTGCCTTAACCTCGGGACAGTTTTTCCTTGGTCATCCAGACCATTGAGACATATGACATTACCGTTATACGTCATTACTGCTAAGCATAAACCATGTTAGTGCTTCCTGCCCCCTGCAGGGAAGAGTCATACTAGACGTAGGAAAGGAGTATCAAGGTTTGCATATAACATATGAACAAACATAGCATCAACTACATACAGGTCTCGCTGTACGTATAACTTAATTGGAACAAGCATTACCAGATAATGTTTGTAACACGTATCAGAACAAAGTTATTAGCTTATACGTATTGTTCCTAAGAAATATATTTTTAAAGAAAATCAAATGTAGGGCGAAATAAGATGCAAATACATATTGATAAGTTTTATTTGGTAATAAATGACCAACATAAAGTAACATGTATAACATAATGTTAATAAATGTAATAGGAAACATATCAGCAATCAAAGCACAGAAAATATTTGTTTTCACCTGAAAGGGAAAGCTTATTAATGCCACCGTAAATCTGAAAATTTGATAAATTTTCTAATATGCATTTCTGTGATATCGAATGTCTATTCACAATGTGTAAGTACACATGGCACAAGTGTTACCTATATGTTTCTTCACCTCAACTAAAATAGAACAGTCCTTAGTGTCACCTTGATGACACTCACTTCAAAAGTATTGCACTGAGAGGTGTCAACACCTTCACCCGTGTCATTGATGGTCCCAATCAATTCACTGTTCATCGCAGCACTAGACAACAGGTTTTAGTACACTACCTGCCGCCACCACGTATCGCTTGAGTTCCTGCACTTGCTTCGCATAAAGCTTGTAGAACACTCCGGATGACTTCCATCCAGTGTATGAGCGAAGACGCTCAAAATCCATATACTGAAAAAAGTTCAGTGATGAAGCGATTTTTTCTTGGATCCTGCGGGTGTACTGTCAGGATCCGCTCTGCGAATAAAATAGGTGATTTTCGCCCTAGTTGTTTTAGGGATAGGTTTGATCCTGAGGTTTTTCCTTTAAAGAGCTGTCCTCCCCTGAAGTCTGAAGTTCTTTGAAGATAGACCTTTAGACACTACCAGACATAGAGAGACATCTTCCTTCAGAGGGCAGATTCTCCAGGGACCCCATCTTATGGTGGGTAGCTCGTTCTTAGCGAGAAATGTTGGATCAGGAAAAAGATTCAGTTCTCCCACTTCTGTGAACTGAATATGGCCCTCATCTCTAGATAGGGCAACTATTTCACTAACTCTGGCCCCGAGGCTATAGCAAACAAGAAAATTACTTTTTGAGTCAAGTCTTTCAGAGCAATCCTCATTGTTCACTATTGAAGCAAAGTGTAGGACCTTGTCCAAGGACCATGAAATAGGCTTCAGAGGGGCTGCAGGCCTAAGTCTAGGACATGCCTGAGGGATCTTGTTAAAGATTTCGTTTGACAAGTCTACTTGAAGGGCGTACAGTAGAGTTCTAGTCAGAGCCGATTTAAACGTAGTTATTGTATTTCTTTAAATTTGTATGACTCTTTTAAAATTTTAGGTGTGATTCTTGACAGCAAATTTACTTTTGAGAAACACATTAGGTCTGTCTTCTTAAATTGCACAAAAAATTGGCTTATTGAGAAAGTCTTTTAAGATTTTCGGTGATCAATCTATTCTGAAGAAGTGTTTTAATTCTTTCATTTTACATTGTTTCGAGTATTGTTCTCCTGTCTGGTCTTCAGCTGCTGATTCTCATCTTAATTTGTTAGACAGAAACTTACGGTCTATTAAATTTCTTATTCCTGATCTAGATATTAATCTTTGGCACCGTCATTCAATTGATTCATTATGCATGTTGCATAAGATTTTTCATAACTCTGACCATCCTTTACATTCAGATCTCCCTGGACAATTCTATCCTGTCCATAATACTAGGCAGGCAGTTAATTCTAATAGCCAGGCCTTCTCCATCATGGGGCTCAATACTACACAGTATTCTAGAAGTTTTATTCCAGCTGTTACCAAGTTGTGGAATGATCTTCCTAATTGGGTACAGTAGTTGAATCAGTAGAACTTCAAAAGTTCAAAGTAGGAGCAAATGTTTTTATGTTGACCAGGCTGACATGAGTCTTTTTATTGTTTATATATGACATATCTGTTTTTGACATTGTTAATAGTTTATATAGGACATATCTGTTTTGACACTGTTACTGTTTTTAGAATGATATATTGTTAATTTATTCTCATAATTTATTTATTTCCCTATTTCCTTTCCTCACTGGGCTATTTTTCCCTGTTGGAGCCCTTGGGCTTATAGCATCTTGCTCTTCCAACTGGGGTTGTAGCTTGGCTAGTAATGATAATAATAATATTGGCTGCCAGACCTTGTTCATGAAGGTGGATAAAGAAGGACAAACAGAAGTCCATTGAGATTTTGTTTGGTCCTTTTGTTTTGACGAAAGCAACCCACTTTTTCCAAGATGATTCATATTGTCTTCTGGTTAACTTAGACTTATATTCTGCTAAGAAGTCTATACTGCCTTTCGAGAGCCCAAATCTTTTCTTTACTGCCAAGGAGAGAAATACATGAGATGAAGGTTTTGGGTTCTCTGTGATGAAGCGAAGACAGTTGACTTCTGGACCTGTTGAGACAGCGCTGGGTCCGGCAGAGGGACCAGCCTCAGCTTCAGTTCGAATACTAGAGGGAACCAGTTGCTCTTTGGCCACTTGGGAGCCACTAGAGCTGCCGTTCCTCGAAAGGATCTCAGCTTGTTGAGGACCTTCATTAAGAGATTGGTTGGAGGGAACAGGTAGATCCGGTTCCATCTGTTCCGGTCGAGGGACATGGCGTCCGTCGCTTCCGCTAGAGGGTCCTCGTATGGGGCCACATAACAAGGTAGCTTCTTGTTGTCGCTCGTCGCGAAGAGGTCGATCTGCAGTTCTGGGACTTGACGTAAGATGAAGGAGAATGAGCCTGCGTCTAGGGACCATTCCGACTCTATCGGCGTGAGCCTGGATAGAGCGTCCGCCGTCACATTGCGGAACCCTTGAAGGTGAACTGCTGATAAATGCCATCTCTTCATGTCCGCTAGGAGGAAGATGGACAAAATCACTTGGTTGATTTGGGGCGATCTCGAGCCCTGACGTTTCAGACATCTCATTATCACCTCGCTGTCCAGGATCAGTCTTATATGGGCTGATTTGCGAGGGGAGAGTTTCTTCAGTGTCAGAAAGACTGCCATGGCCTCCAAAATGTTGATGTGGAAGGTCTTGAATAGAGAAGACCAAGTTCCTTGGACTTTCCGTTGAAAGTCCCCATCCTTCCTTCGAGACATCTTTATGGATGGTGACTGAAGGTGGGGGAGGTAGCAAAGGTACGGTCTTCTTTAGGTTCTTGGCCTTCGACCATGGCTTGAGATGTGATCATAGTAGGGTCAGTATCAGTCTTCTTAGATCTCTTTGAGCGTTTGATGCGTATCTTCTCCTGACTCCTGACGCATCTTTTAGCTGTGCTCTTAGCACTGGGTCTGTCACTGATGCAAACTGGAGAGAGCCCAGTACTCTTTCTTGTTGAAGTCTTGAGATCCTGTCGGATTTCAGTAGTCTCTTGACAGATTCTGCTATCTCTCTCCTCTTCCCTGGGGGAATGGCGAGACGGTGTGACTGTGAGTTCCAATGCATTCCGAGCCATTGAAACTCTTGAGCTGGAGATAATCGAGACTTCTTGATGTTGATCTTGAATCCCAGATGTTCCAGGAACTGGATCACTTTCTTGGATGCTTGCATGCACTCCGTCCTGGATGCTGCACACACCAGCCAGTCGTCCAGGTACGCTATTACCTGGACACCTTCTGGGCGTAGTTGTTGAACAACTGCGTTTGCAAGCTTTGTAAAAATCCTTGGGGCTATGTTTAGTTCGAAGGGCATGGCTCTGAAGACGTACTTCTTCTTCTGTAGCCTGAATCCTAGGTAGGAGGAGAGGAGGCGGTTGATTGGGATATGCCAGTAGGCATCTGCCAGGTCTATCGAGACTGTGTACGCCCCTTATGGTAACAGGGTCCTTATGTGTTGAAGGGTTAACATCCTGAACCTGCTGTTCTTTATAAACTTGTTGAGTGGCGACAAGTCCAGAATGACTCTGAGATTGTCTAAGTCCTTCTTGGGAACACAGAACAGCCTTCCTTGGAATTTGATTGGTACACCACGAACAAAAATACTTTCACAGTAGTAAAGCAGGAGCTTGCTGTTCAGAGATGTTGCGAACAGGTCTACAGTCTGATGATTCAAAGACCATTTGGAGTCTACTATCTGAGTTGCTCTGCTCAGATTGTCCGCAAGCACATTCCTCTTGCTGGGAATGAAGCGAGCTGATAGAGCTACTGAATGTTCTTCTGACCATCTGAGGATTCTTACTGCAAGATGGCATAGAGGCTGCGAAAAGGTACCACCCTGCTTGTTTATGTAAAAAACTACTGTGGTGTGGTCGCTCATCAAAACCACAGAGTGACCTGCCAGCAACTGTTGGAACTGATGTAGAGCTAGGTAGGCTGCTCTCATCTCTAGAAGACTTATGTGCTGGTACCTTTCTGATTCCGACTGATGGCCGATCGTATGGTGCAGCAGGTGAGCCCCCCACCCTTCTTTTGATGCATGTGTGAAGAGCATCAAATCCGGAAGGGGAACGAGAAGATTCTGGCATTGCCGAAGGTTTTCGTCTACCATCTACCAACTCATATCCGTCACCTGATCCTGAGTTATGGGAACTCGGGTGTCCAGTGGGTCGGAGTGTTGGTTTTACACGGACTTCAGCTGCCATTACAGTGATCCTATCCTGAGGCGGCCGTTTGGAACAAGACGGATGAGAGAGGTTAAATGGCCTAACAGACTCTGCCAACGAGAGACCCGAAGAACTTTTCTTGAGGTAGGGAGCAGCCACTTCCTTCAGCCTGTGTTCTCTTTTGTCTGATGAGAAGACTTTCTCTAGAACAGTGTCTATGATCATTCTGAGGTACAGTATACCAGATCCTGACAAAACTCGAGAAGCATGTCTTGGTGACGAAGAAGGGTCGTCTCCGAGTCTGCTAGGATCAACCAGTCATCCAGATATCTGAGAAGACGGATGCCGTTCCTGTGAGACCAGGATGACACTAGGGCGAACACTCTGGTAAACACCTTCGTGAATGAACCTTAAATACTTCCTTGAAGACGGATGTATTGGGATCTGGAAGTAAGGGTCCTTCAGATCTAGTGTGCACATGAAGTCCCTTGGACGTACAGCTTGAATGACGGTGTCTGCTGTCTCCATTCTGAACTGACTGTTGGACAACCTTCTTCAGAGGAGAGAGATCAATGACTGGTATCTAGCTTCCGGTCATCTTTTTCACAAGAAAAATCCGGCTGTAAAATCCTGGAGACCCGTCCACTATCTTTTGGAGAGCACCCTTCTGCAGCATGGTCTGGACTTCGGCCCTCAGGGCCAGCTCCTTGGAAACCTTCTGTCCCAACGACTGAAAGGGCCCCTTAGACACCTTAGAAGGTCCCGAGGACCTAGCAGTTGACTGGTTAGGGGAAGGTGCTTGCTGAGGCCGAGAAGACTGGGAAGGTCTACCATAGGACCGAGATGTCATGGCCCTATGGAGGAGAGAATCGTTGGACAATTTCCTCCATTGCTCAGTAGCCCTCTCCATCTCCTCCAGAACAAAAAAGAGAAGAACACTCGAGAGGGGAGTTCCTCAGCCGAGAGACTTCCACTTTCGGTACCTGTTTATGGAACCTTCCTATGACGGTATCCCTCCTCTTGAGTAGGGCGTTCGCCCACAGGTTGACAACATGGTGCGATAGGAACTCAAAAGTCCGGGTACCTGACAGTAGGAAGGACTCCAACGTCTTCCTGGCAGAATCCTTCAACAAGCCATAGATCCCCTCTATGTTTAGGAGCTCAAGCGCCGACAGTGAGGCCCTCAGAGAGGAGAGGGTCCGAGTGGAAACCCCCCTCGTTACGGACTCTATCGAAGGGTCGAGGGTCATGGTGGAGTGTAGTTCCCCTTCGATCTCATAGTACTTCCTTTGTAACACAAAAGGAAGTGGGAGAGACCGAGGGGAGGAACCTGCCCACAAGGAACTGGAAGTTCTAGCTATCTGGGAGATAGCTTTCCTCTTGGCAGCTGTTAGTCCTTTGGACTAGGGCAAAGCTGCACTGGACCTGGAAGGCTTCTGGGTCTCAAAGATTGCATCAAGAACCATATCCTTCCCTTCCTGGATGGTGGAACCAGGAGTAGACAGCCTGTTAATGGCCCTCATATAGGCAAGGACCTGCCAAAAGCTATGTTTCAATTCTTCCCTCTCCTGTTCGGAGTGATAGTTCCGACTGGCTACCTTTGGAAGATTTTCATTCTCGGAGTCTGAGGGGTCGTCCACCTCCAGGCTCACGTCCAGAGCCTGGGGTAGGTCAACTGAAAGTATGGATGGAGACCTCGTCTGACTTTAGCCTCACTAGCTTTCCTTGCCGCGGTGTTCTTCGGTTTTGTCTTGAAGTCCTTCGGTTCCCTACCCATGGTACGATCCTCCACGGTCTTAGGAGGGGGAACCTGCGAGGTCTTCGAGGACTTAGACAAAGCCTTGGCAGAAAGAATCGGACACTCTTCCTCTGAAAGAGGATGGAATGCAATTTCCCTGGGGGAGCCTCTGTCCCTACTCATCCTAGGGTGGATGATGTCGACGTGAGGTGGTTACGCCTCTCATCGGTTTCCTCTGCTTCTTCGATATGGCTTCCTTTACCTTCACTGGCATGAGAGGCAAGTTAGCCATATAAGAGTCAGCAGGGGCTTGGCCTTCAGCGCAATTGGGGTGGAGGTGATCTGCGAGCTTCATCTGCCGTCGGTCTCCTTGTAGGGTCCTGACTCCCAACTGACGAGCTCGACAAGGGTTCCGGAAGTATTCTAGGGGTCGCCCTGACTGGGACAGTTGGGGGTTGCGGTGCTCGGCCATGAAGGTCGATGCCCACAGGGGAAGCTGTCTCCTTAGATCCATCAGCGCGTAGCCCCTCAACTAGACCTTCCAAACAACCTCGCACCGAACCTGATGATGAACATTACCAATCCTCAGACAGGCGTCCAGCTAAACCTTCAGTGCCTTTCACAGCCTGGGAAGTCTTAGCTAAGCACTCGTCTACACGACGCTTGGAGACGCGTCCTGATGTAGCGCGTTCTCCTTCGAAAGTAGTCCCTACTCAGAGGCCTCCTCTGCAGACTTCATCGGAGGTAGGTGCTCCTCTGGGGCAGCAGGAAGTTGTTACACCTTCCTTTTTCTCAGTTGGGGCTTGTGGTGCTCGGCCATGAAGGTCGATGCCCACGGAGGAAGCTGTCTCCTTAGATCCACCTTGGAAGTCCCTAGGCGAATGTCTTCTGGGTGAAACCCTAGTAAGATGTCCAGCTGACAGAGGAGATAATCTCTGAGGCAGAGGAATACGTTCCTTTAGACGCGGAGAAAGGTCCAGACTAATAGGAACGTTTACAAACTTATTCAGCGGCTCCTTAAACCCTTTTGGGAAGGGTGTTGGTCTTCTGCTGGAGGTGGAAGGTGTTGGATCCGCACTTGCTTGCAATCCCGACACATCTACTCGTGAAATGCTCGTAAAGTTCGCTGATTTGCTCGTGAAATCGCAAGATTCACGAGCAAACTTGCGAACTTCACATGTCAACGTACGTGTTTCGCGAGCAGAAGTGCTTGCAACAGGAGCACTAGGAGCCACAGAGAAAAAGGAAGGTGTAACAACTTCCTGCTGCCCCAGAGGAGCACCTACCTCCGATGAAGTCAGCAGAGGAGGCCTCTGAGTAGGGACTACTCTCGAAGGAGAACGCGCTACATCAGGACGCGTCTCCAAGCGTCGTGTAGACGAGTGCTTAGCTAAGACTTCCCGGGCTGTGAAAGGCACTGAGGGTTTAGCTGGACACCTGTCTGAGGATTGGTAATGTTCATCATCAGGTTCGGTGCGAGGTTGTTTGGAAGGTCTATTTGAGGGGCTACGCGCTGATGGACTGCGTGTACGCCTACCTCTACCTCTAGACGATTAACGTCTAAACCTTGATTGTGAACAAACAGTTCGTGATCATGATGTTCGTGAACCTGAGCGTCTAGCTCTCGTTCGAGAATGGCGTGAATGCTGCAAGTGCCTATCATGCGAATGTGAGCGTCGGCATTGCGAACGAGAACATTGTTCTCGTAAATGATACCCTCGCGAGCGCGAACGCAACCCTCGTGATCGTGAGCGTTGTTCTTTTGAGCGAGAGTACCGTTCTCGTGATCTAGATCTGGGAAATGTAGACCGTGAGCGTCTGGACCTAGGTCTAGACCTGTCTCGTGAGCGTCTGGACCTAGGTCTAGACCTGTCTCGTGAGCGTCTGGACCTAGGTCTAGACCTGTCTCGTGATCGTGAAGAACAAGATTGCCGACGATCAGGGGAAGAAGTTCCAGAAGAGCGAAGCGATGGCGATGCTCGTCCCTTAGCGCTGCTGATGGAAGGCGCGCTGATTCCTGGAAGATCATTACCTGCAACCAGAGGGTTCCTGTAGGAAGAAACAGAGCGTTGAGGATTAAGGGACGACAAGGTCCCAGGATGGAGAGAGGGTTCGTTGTCAGCAGGGGGACTTTGGAGAGGCGAATGCAAACGATCACCTCGTCCACGCGTGGAAGGACCAGGGAAAGGCGACAGATGGACCTCACACAATTCAAGAGCGTGAGATGTCGACAGCTCCGGAGAAGGTTCCCTCGTGGCACCACACTGAAGAAGGCGCTGCAGCTCCTCCTTTGAAGGGGGTCCCGAAATCCCTAAGGACGACCACATCTGAAACAAATCTGCAAGGGAAAAAGCCTCACCAGCGGCTGGAAGAGAAGGTGCTTTTCTAGGGGAAGCAACAACCCCCACAGTACCCTGGGGTTGCCTAGAAGATTAGTGATCTGCGCTCCTGCTTGCTCGTCCCTCGTGACAGCGTGCGAGAGAAGGAGCTTTTAAAAGAGATTTGGGGGTGCGAGAAGAAGAAGAACGCGTCCCGCTCGCCCTTAAAAGAGCGAGATCGGGCTTAGACTTCTTCTTCCTGCGCCTTCAAAACTTCTCCCATTGGGAGGCAGACCACTCCCTACACGATACCTTCGACACGTAGGACACAGAGAGCGCGGGTCGGTCTCCAACGACGACATGAAGGTCCCGCACGTGGCACCCTCTGGCCCTGGACACGTTCGCCCGATGAAGGCGATTGTAGAAGGACACGCACACCTGGAAAGAGAAAGCAAAAATTGAAAAGATCAATGACAGTCAGGGGAGAGCGGACACATCCGATCTCTACTGAGCCAAAAAAAAAGTGACTTCTCACAGCTGTGAGAGTAAACAAAGAAGCGGCTGGGTAACCCCCCCACCCCACCCCTGCCTACCCGGCTAAGCGGTTAGGCAGGGTTGCCACTTCGCACTTAAAGTCTAATGGCCACCTCCAGCTGGTGCTGAAAGAATATCCAATAATAACAGAAGGTTTGTTACTATGGGAACAGATGGAACCCTGGTATTCTGTACTCAGCATACCTAAATCAATCAGAAACTGCTAAAAAAAGAAATCAAATCAAGCCTACCTTGAAAAATTACACGAGGATCCCCACTAATTCTTTCCCCCAGATTTGAATCCCTGCTTTAATTCTTCATTAACACAAAGCTAAAATAAACCATTCAAACTAAAAGTATAAGATTAAATAGCTTTGAATAGGATGCAACAGTACGTCTACTCGTTGCTGTGTAAGGCAAACGTGAAGTCTTTGACAGGAGAGTAAGTGGGGCCACTCGATCTAGCTAGTCACTACCTGTCATTAACTACCTTATTAAGGATTTCAATGGCCATCTCTAGCTTCGCTAAAGACCTTCCCTATTTTGAAAGAAAATCGACTTGTATATTGGTAGGAACAAATGTCCATAAAACAATATAGTTTAATGATAAATTTTTCACAATTCTGGATAGAAACTAATTACAGAAAACATGAAGAAAAAGACATTTTATTCATCACAATAGTAATGTTTTCTTTACTGATAAATGTTTCAAGTTTTGGCTGGATTGCTGGCATTTCTTTGTCTACATAAAAAGATGCTGTTATCAGTACAAAGTATAGCAAAACATTCTAGGCTTAAATGGAATATTTTAAAAATTTTCCTAAAACCCTGAGCTCTGCAAAAATTACAATAGTCAATTAATTACACAGAACAAAGAATACTTCAAAAACTACAAAAATAAGCTTACAGTGTTTACTATTTTTAGAGAAAAAAGAATTGAAAGTAAAAATATTATCTTGATTTAGCATGATAAAGAGCTTAAATTATCCCTATGATCATTCAGGACAAAAACGTTACCTGAGAAACAAGGAGAGTGATTGATGATACATCAGTGAAATACAAGATAGCATATAAGAAATAGAATAATTTGTTAAAGTTGATTTCAAAAGGAAGAAAGGGTTAAAAAAAATTAAAATACCTTTTTTATAATGAAGAGAACATTCACAAATACAACAACTTGACCATGAAGACCTAAATCACAAATTTTAAGAAATTTTCCTCGAACTACTTTCTTAAGAGTATCTGGGATCTCCTCCCAATTGACCAGAATTTTGTGTAGTTTACCCTACTCCCGTTTTCTATGCGGGGTAACCTCTGGCGGAGTGATACGCGCCATGAGGCGACCCGGGGTCAGAGAGCATGCTTGCTCAGGTCTCAAGCTCCAGTAAGTTTTTGACAGATAGGTTTCTACGAAGTCCTGTAAGGCACTCAGGGCAGGATGGGCGGGCCATAACCCGAAAGTAGTTCGAGGTAAGTACTGTTAGGAAAAATACAAATTACTTAAAATTTGTGATTTGTTCCAACACGGAGTACTTACCTCGAACCACTTTCTTAGGAGACTTATACTTTAGGAGGTGGGAGTGGCCTTCCAGACCTAGAGACCGTGATGATGAAAGAAAAGGAACCTGGATAGGAAGCTAGGTTCTGCTGACCCCAAAGGAAACACGAGAAAATAGGGAAAACTACGCAAAAAACTCTCTAGTGTCTAAGTAACTCACCTCTGCAAAAATCCTTGGAGACGCATTCTTCCACTAACAGTGTATCCCATGGCAGTTAAAGGATTTAAGGGTCATGTAGGGGAAGGTGATAGGGGAAAAAAGGTGTAAGGAAGGAACCTGTGTCTCTTGGACTTACCGCACGCGGCTTCCCCGGGGCTACACCTTTAAATCTTTTGGAGTGCGGAAATGACGGGACCGAGAGAGAACCCGTCCAAGGATCTCCTCGAACAATCCTTTAAGTAGTGAGCCATAAAGGTAGACTGTCTAGACCATGTACCTGCCCTCAGGATTTGGCCCACTGCCATGTTTCTTTCAAAGGCCAACGAAGTACTCAGTCCTCTAATGTCGTAGGCTCTAGGCCTTCCTGGAAGAGGGACCCCTGCACTACTGTAGGCTCTCATGATCACCTGTCATAGCCAGAAGGAGATCGTATTTTTGGAGACCGGCTTCTTCACCAGTCCCGAGGAGACGAACAGACTCTTGGTTTCGGGGTGAAGTTTGGCCGTCCTCTCTAGGTACTTCCGTACTGCCCTGACTGGACACAGAAGCAAGTCCCTCGGGTTGTCCGAAGGCGGGATAGCTGGCACTGAGAACCCTTCAAACTTGGGGTCCCAAACAGCTGGATTCTGAGTCTTGGCTACGAAGGAGGGTAAGAATCTGAAGGTAGCTTCTCGCCAGCCCTTCGAGTGTGAGATCTCGTAAGACAGACCATGAATCTCACCTACTCTTTTTGTTGATGCCAGAGCTAACAGCAAAACTGTCTTGAGGGTGAGCTCCTTGTCTAAGATGTCTTTGAGGGGCTCGAAGGGAGGTTCCAAAAGCATCTTCAGTACCCTAGCCACATCCCACTGGGGCACTCTAGCGGCCTGGGGGGAACACGACTGCTCGAAGCTCTTGATGAGCATCGAGATATATCTGGAGGCACCTAGGTCAATGCCCTTCAGGAGGAAGACTTGGCCCAGCGCCGCCCGGACTCCTTTAATGGCTGGGATGGATGTGCCCACTTCGTCCCTGAGATAGACCAGGAAGTCTGCTATCTCTTGAATGGAGGCCCCTAATGGCCTGATGTTCTTCGAGGAGCACCACTTAGTAAAGGTAGTCCACTTCGCCTGGTACACCGCGACTGACGAACGTCTCAGGTACCCCGACATCCTCGATGCCATCCTCGACGAATATCCTTCCTTTCTCAGGAGACGCTCGATAACCTCCACGCGTGAAGGTGGAGGGACCGAGGGTTTTCGTGGAACCTTTGAAAGTGAGGTTGCCGGAGAAGGTCTGGTCTGTCCGGAAGTGGCCAAGGTGAAAGTCGTGCCAGATCATTTAGATCCGCGAACCACTCTCTCTCCGGCCACCAGGGCACTACCAAAGTCATCCACAGGTTGTCCGCCCGTCTCACCCTGTTGAGGACCTGTCTGAGCATCCCGAAGGGAGGGAAGGCGAAAACGTCGAGGTTGCCCCAAGGGTGTTGGAAGGCGTCCTCGAACGCTGCTGCTGGGTCTAGCACAGGAGAACAAAACACGGGGAGCTGTGCGTTCAGTCTCGTGGCAAAGAGGTCTATCACTGGTGAGCCCCACTTCAGGATTAGGGTCTTGGCCACTTCTGGGTGTAGGGACCACACGGACCCTACCAATTGACCCATCCTGCTGAGGCCGTCGGCCAGGACGTTCCTCTTCCCTGGAATGAACCTGGCTGAAATTTTGATTTGCTCCACTTCGGCCCATTCTAGGAACTCCATTGTGAGACTGCACAGTTCCTTCGACTTCAATCCTCCTTGCTTTTTCACGTAGGCCACCACCGTGGCGTTGTCGCACATCAGAGTCACGGTGTTTCCCCGGAGTAGATGGACGAACTCTAGGCACGCCCTTTGTACGGCCATCATCTCCAGCACGTTTATGTGCAGGTTCGTCTCCTCGACTTCCCATTTTCCTTTTGCTGTTTTGTCGAGAAGATGGGCACCCCAACTCTCCTTGGATGCGTCCGTGAACAGGAGCATCTCCGGAGGGTCGGCTGCGAAGGGCATTCCCTTGAGGGTGTTCATTCTGACGTGCCACCACTCCAGGACTTCCTTCATCTACGGGGACACGGGGACTATCTTGGCCCGACAGGAAGGGCCGGAGTACCTTTTCTAGGTTGTCCAGTCTCTCCGCGGAGGGGAAGGCTCTCGCCAACCGGGAGTCTAGGACCATCCCTAGGTAGGTCGTCCTGGTGGAGGGTATTAGTTGGGACTTCTCCAGGTTGATGATGATACCCAAGACGTTGCAGAACTGCAGGAGCTTCGCGCCTTGCTCCCTCAGTACTTCCTCTGAGGCTGAAAGCAACAACCAGTCATCTAGGTACCGAATCAGGCGGATGCCCTGTTCGTGTGCCCAGGCTGAAACTGTTGCGAAGACCCTCGTGAAGACCTGAGGGGCTGTCGACAGTCCGAAGCAGAGGATCCTGAACTGCAGCGTTTGAGTACCCCATTTTACCCTTAGATACTTTCTGCTGGAGGGATGGACAGGGACCTGGAAGTGGGCGTCTTTGAGGTCTATGGACATCATCAAGCCCTCCTCCCTCAAGGCCGCTAGGACCGACTTCGGAGTGTCCATCTTGAAGTCGGTCTTGCACACGAATTTGTTGAGGGCTGAGAGGCCTATGACCGGTCTCCAGCCCCCTGTTGCTTTCTCCACCAGGAAGAGCCTGCTGTAAAACCCTGGACCCAGGTTCTTGACTGGTTCTACTGCCCCTTTTGCCAGCATTGCCGAGACTTCTTCCTGCAATGCTGCTACTCTCAAGGGGTCCTTGGGTGCCAACCACTCCGCCTGTTGATCTGGGATCAGAGGTGGGGGGTCCGCTAAGGGCAACCTGTATGCCTTCTTTAGTACTGCTACGGTCCACGGATCCGCTCCGTGGTCCCGCCATGCTTGCCAAGATTGTTTGAGGCATCCCTTCACCTGAGGCATTGGCAGGAGTAGGGGGCCTCCCCTCCTACCTCCTTTGAGAGGCACGGCCTGAACGCCCTCTCCTGGAGCCCGAGTAGGACGGTCTGAAGGCTGACTTTGGAGTCGAAGCTGCAAAGACTGGAGCCAGGTCGTTGCCGTGGAATCGCTTCTAGGTTGGCTAGGTGAGGCGCGGGAAGGGTGAAAGACATCTGAAGATGATCTCCTATGGGCAGGCCTTCTTGTTGGAGGGGGTCTGGGCTTTCCCGCATCCTTCAGTTTCCTGACCCTCTCCACCGTCTCTTCCACCGCCTTCAGAGGGAACACTGACTCACCCCACAGGGGTAAGTTCCTCAGGGCTCTCGCTTCCCTGTCTGGAAGCCTCCTGATTAGTTTGCTGAGAACTGTATCCCTCTTTCCAAGTACCCAGTTGGCCGCCTGCAAGAGGGACTGGTAGGACAGGAACTTGAGGGCCTTACCCCCTGAGCTAATCAGTTCCTTCAGCAAGGTCTGGTTCTCCGGAACCGAGAGGTCGTGCGAGGCCTGAAAGCCCACCAGGGTGCAGGCCCACCAATCTAGCCACGACGAGACGTAAACTAAGTCCAGGGCCAAATCCTCCATCATGAAGGTCTCCGACGGGGAGAAGCAAACTGGGGCGGGGGACGCTCTCTCTTCTGAGGCATGACTTAGGGTGGCGATTGCAGGTTCTACTATACAAGGACCCGCGCGGCGCCCTTCAGGGAGGTAAAACCTCTTCTGGGTCTTGAGACCCTGGAGGAGTTTGGAGGCGCTCTGACTCTTCGGGGCGTCCGCATGGCTGGCCACTATCCTGTTGATATGCTCAGTGCCCAGCCTAACATCTCTAGCCAGGGGAAGAGCCAGTGAGGGCCTCTGCTGCACAGGGGTATCCACCAACCTGCTGAGGCCCGAGAGAGCCAGTCCTCATCCGTCGCGGGCTTCGGTTCGTCTAGCCTGTGGTGGCGTCTGATGAGGGCTAGTACTTTTCTGTATGTGAAGGCCTCGTCCACTGAGCCTTCCGTGCCATCTCCTAGGCCTTCTGTCGGATGCTCCTCTGCCTGAGAAGGCGCACCTACGACGGGGGGGCCCCGCTTGGGGTGGAGGCATCCTTTTGTCGTGGTACGACTTCTGCGGTTCTGGATGGAGGACGGGCATCGCCGCTGGGACGGAGGCCTCCATCCTAGACTTTTGTCTCTCCCCACGGAGGACCAAGCTGCTGCGGGCTTCCTCGTGGCTGCTGGTTGACTTTCCCGTTCCGGCCGGCTTGTCGAAGTCTTGGAGGCTGGGACACGACTGCCAGGCCGAAGGGACGACTCTCTCCGCTGGGCGGATGGAGTCGGAACCTTCGCGAACTTATGCCGGTCTACCGGAGCCTGAAGTGAGGATTCCCTCCGACGCTCGGACCTGCTGTAGGGGACGTACTTCGGGGCAGGAGAACGAGCCCTTGGGAGCCAGCCAGAGGTACCCGGAACTGCTGAAGCTCCCGGGACGTGGCTGCGTGGGATGGCGACACGCACCCATTCCTCCCTAGGGAAACGGCTTCTTCTGTGCTTCCTTCTAGGGGATCTAGCGTGCCTCCTGGCGTGGCGAGATCTGGATCGGGACCTCCTTCTGCGGGACCTCTCTCGTCTCCTCTTCTGGTCCCTCAGAGCTCCATCCTACGAGGAGAAAGAGTATGACTCGAAAGAGGGGCCAGAAGATCTGTAGGACCGCACCTAAGGGTCAGAGTCGTCCCACGTCGCTGGTGGTTCCTCGTATCGGTCCGTAGGTGACGAAGGCTCCAGGAAGACGGGAGGGAGCGTTGCTGAAGGCGCTGGGGGAGAGCAAGGCAACTTCTTGCTGGGGAACCACACCTCGAACTCTTCCTCCAGTCTCATGGGCGACCTGAAGGGCGTCCTCGGCGGCGCCCACGCGAGGGGATCCGATGATAGTGAGTCCTCCTTCTCAGCATCTCCCCCGGCAGCAGACGAACCTGAAATACAGGCCCGTGAAGTGGGGGAAGAGGCTGCAGCAGCCTTTCCACACATAGGATCGTCGGAAGAGACGGGCCCCGCTGGCACCAGGACTCCGTCCTCCGAACACACTCCCGTCCCTCCCTCAGGCCCCCACTTGCCTGGACTGACAAAACATCCCCACTAGCAGTTATCTCAGACTCCTGGGGAAGAGCAATGGGCCTCTTCCCCGCAACTGACTTACCTCGTCCCCTACTCTGGGTAGGGGAAGGCGGCTGAGAAGCTCTATCCGACAAGGCATCGGGAGAAGCAAGCGGCGAGGAGACGCTCGGCTTCCTAGGCGACCTCTTGGACGCCTTCTTCTTCTTGGTGCCGTAGCGCACCCACTGCACCTCGTTCCAGGACTCGCACTCCGGACACGTGGCCGTAGGAGAACATACGCTGCCCCTACACGCCGAACACAAGGAGTGCGGGTTGACTTCAGGCTTAGAAAGGAAAGCGCCACACGATTTACCGACCATAGCCCCGGGACAACAACAGGGATGCTCCATAACGCACAAGTAAGGCACCGCGAGACTCAGGAACACAGAGGGAAAGGGTAGGAAAGGGTATGGAATGAACACAATGGGACCACGTGGGGACCGCGTGAGACACAAAGGGGTCAGGGACACAAAGGGTAGCACTGGGTAAGGAGAGCGCGTCGAGATGTTATAGCGACGTGACCAGAAAACTTACTGGAGCTTGAGACCTGAGCAAGCATGCTCTCTGACCCCGGGTCGCCTCAGAGGTTACCCCGCATAGAAAACGGGAGTAGGGTAAACTACACAAAATTCTGGTCGGTTGGGAGGAGATCCCAGATACTCCTAGGAAAGTAGTTTGAGGTAAGTACTCTCTGTTGGAACAATTTTGCATCTCAATGGGGCCTTGAAAAAGCTTTATCATTTACAATATTTATTAGATAAAACTGGTTACATATAAATAAGATCCACTGCTAAATTAACATGCATCAAAAGTTTATATACTACCAATTGTTTTTATCATGAAGTTATGATACATTACCTTGGCTAAAAATCTCTTACCATGCAATTATTTCCTACCAGATTCAGTTTCTGAAATAATTTAACACAATATTTACACATTAACATGGATGGAAAACGTGACTGACAAGAATGATTTCAATAAGTGTAGAAGAATGAGCCAGCTAGTGAGAGTCAGAACTTTCTCTGGATACTCTTCTTCAGTTGTTTGCTAAACCAAACATTATCAATTTGCAGTTGATCAAAATATATATATACATATACATATATATATATATATATATATATATATATATATATATATATATATATATATATATATATATCCCTGAATAATCACAGAAAATAATCTCTCCTTACGAGAAACCTCTATGATATAAAGGTTAAGTTTGGACATATACAAATTTAGATTAGGAAACCATCAAGAGATCAGAAATGACTTTTCATGTTTAATTACCAATTCAGTACATATGAATGTATTATGCATTGTACAGGTATATACATTAACATCTAAAAACATATGACAGTACTATAACTAAACAAATATTAGTATTAGGAAAGGTTATCATTGTAAATGCTGTACCAAACTAATAAAGTACTTGAGTGAAATCCGAAGAAGTTTTTCTGAAGCTCTACAGAAAACAAAGCAAAACACTAAGAGACATGAAAGAAAATTTTCTTAAATAGCAAGTCCTTATCCGTGGGTCCCCTAATCCAGTCAACCATTAACTACCACTGGAAATGAACTATAGAAAGCAATTCACACCAATGGACCAGCTGTGGAGGAGGGATTTAACCAAAAGTTTCATTCATCCTACTGAAAGCTCTCTTAGGTAGTGGCTACACACAAGTGCATATTAGCACAGAATGAACTTTGTACCAAGAATTAAGATACCCTTGTGTTAATAGCAACGCGTCTCACAGTTGTTCCCAATCTTATACCGCAAATTTCAGTAAGAACATAGAATAACGTAAACTAAAGAAAATCCTGGTGACATTGCAAAGCCCTAAAGGGTTTGTCAGGTGTTGTTTCTTGTGGAAAAGGAAAACCTTATTAATCTAAGAAATAGAAGGAAAGACATTTAGTAAAGTAGGCTGAAAATTATGAACTGCAAAGGATCCTCCTAATTATTCTGACTTTTTGTACGATCAGTAGCCAAAAATTCCCTCACAAACCATATACTATTATTGTTTTTCACTTTGATTTAGGCATTGCATTATATCATTAAATAGGAAGAAGGGAGGAGTCAATGAGTATTACTATATTATCATTACTGGGTTGTTATTTATATCACACGTCACATTTCTACATCATAAATCATTTCACAGTATTATTTAAATACCCAGATTAAGCTCTGAGAGAGAGAGAGAGAGAGAGAGAGAGAGAGAGAGAGAGAGAGAGAGAGAGAGAGAGAGAGAGAGAGAGATATTGTTAGTATCCTACAGAACTGTCCTATAATTAGTATATGTATGCATGTTTTTTACTATCTGTCAAGTTTAAGGGTTACTTATTATCAATGAATTTTACCACACGTGAGGGGACTTGCTATGTAAAACCCATGGAAAAGGAGACCATGTTGTATTCATAATCCTGTATGCAATTTCAAAACCTTGCGCAAATTGTTAAAATCCAAAACAAAACCTACTTTCCCTGGAGAAAAGAAGAAAAATGTATACAACATTAAATTCTAAAATTCATAATGTAAGAATAAATGATAAAGCAGAACCCTCCAACTTCGCATAAAACTACTTTTGTACGATACTTTGATTGCTCACTCTGTCTGCTGCTGGCAAAAACCAATATCAAAGTTGCTTATTTATTGTAGCTACAAAGGAACATGTCACTACAACAAAGCATGTCATGAAGCTTCCTGTAAAAGCATCTATATCATAAATCTTTATTCTTTGGTTAACTTTCAGATTATTTACTTTTATATCATGACAATACCTAGGCTTTCATGAACCAAATTCCTGGAATGCATCACATTTACAGTTTTCTACTATACTAAGATATTCACATTATAGTAAAACAGTGTAAACCATTTAGGGCATCAAACGGTATTTATATTTCAGAATTCTCCATTGCAAATAATTACCACAAAAAAGTGATACAATAAACATGCAAAATCCCACTATCACCAAATACATTAAAATTTTATATGGAAAAATATTCTTAATAATCACAGTAAAAAGAGCCAGTAAAGTAAAGTAAAGCACTTAGTAAAACCACTGTGACAAAATAACACCCAAGCTTTCGTGAAAACTGCTTAATCAGTATTTCCATTCATTATATACAAAGTATGCACAGTATCCAATTAACAAAACTTTTTTTTTTTATTTGCTTTGCTTTCATAAGTGTAGAGTACATTCGTTCAAAAAACTCTCCTCTTCAAAAGTTCCTATCTCCATTCATATTACAACCAAGAAACAAAACAGATGAAAATCTTCTCTTTAAAAAATTTCATTGCAATAATAAAACACAGCTGTTATTCTTATAGCTACATATACCTTTAGGACATTTACTATAAAATACAAATTATGAAATATCACATTTTCCACATGGGATAATCAGTAATTAAAGAACTATTTGGCAGAATCGTGAGTACAAACTTACTGAAAATATCTCAGCATGCCATATACATTTGTCACAAAATGCATGAAACTTGTAAGTCACACTAGAACATCGGAGTTTGAAAACTTATATTTTGGGTGAGATAAGAAAATAAACATTTCTCCCATCATTCACTTCATGGCTGTGTGGACAAGATGAGCATCGATGTATGGAAGAGCAATCACTACCGCCATCAATTTTCATATGTTTTTAGTGATTTTTTTTTTCTATTTAACTCAGAACTAAGTTAAAAAACATTACTGAGCTGCAAGAGGGGGCAAAGCAATGCGTGGGTCACCTGCTGCAGTTGATTCTAGGTTGGAAAGTAACTGCTGTAACCAATGCTTTGTTGACTTATCATCTTTCAAGCACCCTGCAAATGTTTGGTCCTTCAACTGGTCAGGTAGGCATTGTCTTAATGCTTCACGTGCCCTGTAAAAATACTTAATGTGTTAAAAATGTCTTCAGTACCATAACTGCAACAAATATTCCCCTGCATTAACAACCTTGTTATCACCTTCCTTGATTATTCTATGAGTGACAAAATATAAAATCTAATAATACATCATCAGTTTTATTTTCAAAAGGAGAATCTTATTATGAAAATATCTTGGCTCCTGTCTTATTTTTAGTTCTTCCTCTTAATATAGTGTTATCCTTTTATAGGTGTACTCTTGGGGTGTCATGAGTATGGATTTAACAATTTGTCTCATACTGCCTAGTGCTGGGCTAGGAGGGCCAATCAGTGATACAACTAGGGAAAAACCTACTTTTGCAACACGAAGTCATGAGTGAAGTGGTTGGATGGTAAGATGAAGAAAGAAATGTGGAAAAGGGAAAGCAAAAGACTGAGAGGATGTGGGAAAAGTAAAAGGGAGCCGTCCAAAGGCTCTCCCCGCTCTTGTAATACTATTGGGAATACAACAGCGCCATTCCCACGATGGCGGACATTCCTTGTAGCATTGAGCGTGGTGTTACAGATACAGTACCACGGGAGGGATACTGTGAAGATCGTTTCTTTTAGAAGAGATGGGTGGGTCGATCAGGACGACATGGCCATCTCACCCAAAAATAGATTTTTCGCTTTGCTCAAAATCCGTTTTTGGGGCTCAAGCCATGTCGTCGTGATGGAAGCATACCAGAGCATTAGCGTATCTGGATTTTTAATGAGTGCCTTAACCTTATAGCAACCTTTTCTATGGTCATGGGGACCACATGAGACAAGGGACGTTACCGTTATTCGTCACCATCACTAATCATAACCAATGTTAGTGCTTCCTGCCTCCTACAGGGAAGAGTCATTCTAGACAGTAGAAAAGGGATCTTGAGGTTAACATACATAGTATGACCAAATATAAGTACACACTGAATAAACAAATAGTTTCCTAGTTGTATATTTTGCTAAAATAACATCAGTGTCTCTTATATCTATTATTTGATGCATACAAATATATGAGGGATACTTACTTTGGTAAGTTGAAGAACTCTGGCATGTATACATACAATTGTCTGGCGAAGGTGGACGCACTACATTCTAATAGACATTTATTACTAATAAATGACTAAAAGATGTTCAGTAAAACGAATGTAGTATAACAATGGGATTATACCTGTAACAGGTAGAGAGACTATATTTCCTTCTTGAAGGAAGAAATGATGAGTGCCACTCTCAGACTGAAGAAAAATTATAAAACAATTTCTCTTCATAATTCCTGTACTGGTTTCTTCTATCTGCACTGTGTACTTCGTACACCGGCACTAGTGCTATCTGTATAATTCCACACCTGGGATTTTGAACAGAGCCAGTGTTATTATGGTAACACTTAATTAAAAGAAGTCACACCTAAGAAGGGTGACCTCTTCTCCCTTTAATTGACAGTCCCAGTCAATTAACTGTTCATCGTAGAATTAGACGGCAGGTTAAATATTCTACCTGGCGTTACCACACATTGCTTCAGATCATGGATTTGTCTAGCACAGTGTATGTAGAACACTCTGGATGATTCTCATCCATTACATGTGCGAGGACATGTGAGGTCCCAAACCATAAACTGTTTACCACAGTAATTAGGGGGCAGGTTTTAATACACTACCTGCCGCCACTACGATGTGTTTCAGTTCATGCACTTGTTTTGCATAGTGTTTGTAAAACACTCTGGATGATTTCCATCCAGTGTAAGAACGAAGGCGCTCAAAGTCCATATACTGAAAGAAGTTCAGTGATGAAGCAATCTTTCTCGGATCATGACCTGCGGGAGTACTGTCCAGATCCGCTCTACGATTAAAGTAGGTGAGCTTCGCCCTTAGTTGTTTTAGGGATAAATTTGATCCAGAAGTTTCTCCTTTAAAGAGCTGTCCTCCCTTGAAGTCTGAAGTTCTACAAAGATAGACCTTTAGACACTCTACAGGACATAGAGAGACATCTTCCTTCAGAGGGCAGATTCTCCAGGGACCCCACCTCTTAGTGGGTAGCTCGTTTTTAGCGAGGAAGGATGGATCAGAAAATAGATTCAGTTCTCCCACTTCCGTGAACTGAATGTGACCCTCATCTCTGGATAGGGCCACTATTTCCCTAACTCTAGCCCCGGAGGCGATAGCGAACAGAAAAATAACCTTTTGGGTTAGATCCTTAAGAGAACAATCTTCATTGTTCACAGATGAGGCATAATGTAAGACCTTGTCCAAAGACCAAGAGATGGGCTTTGGTGGTACCGCGGGCTTAAACCTAGCACATGCCTTTGGAATCTTATTAAAGATTTCATTCGCTAGATCCATTTGAAAGGCATATAGGAGAGGCCTAGTTAAGGCTGACTTGCACGTATTTATCGTATTGGCCGCCAGACCTTGGCTATGAAGGTGGACAAAGAAGGACAGACAGAAGTTCATTGAAATTTCTTTCGGTCCTTTTGCTTTGACAAATGCAACCCACTTTTTCCAGGAAGACTCATATTGTCTTCTAGTTGACTTGGCCTTGTATTCTTCTAAGAATTCTATATTGCCTTTTGAGATCCCAAACCCTTTTCTAACCGCTAGTGAGAAAATCATGAAATGCAGGGTTTGGGTTCTCTGTGATAAAACGAAGGCAGTTAATTTCTGAATCTTCGGAAATATACCTAGGGTCAGAGCTAGGACCAGCCTCATCTAGTCTATCAGCCCCACTAGAGGATCCTCGTATGGGGCTATATAGCGAGGTAGTTTCCTGAAGACGCTCGTGATGAAGAGGTCGAATTGCAGTTCCGGGGCTTGTTTCCATCTGGGAGGGAATATGTCTGCGCCCATGGACCATTCCAACTCTATTGGTTTGGATCGAAATAGAGTATCCACTGTCACATCGTGGATCAGTTGTAAATGAACTGCTGGTAGGTGCCGTCCCTTTAAGAGAGGGATGGTAACTTCAAGACTGAATGAAACTTTCAAATGTGACGTCTTATTATCGCTTCGGTGTCCTAGATCAGTCGTAGGGAGTCTGATCTGTGTGGAGGGGGCTTCCCCAGCCATGAAAGGACCAGCAGAGTCTTGAGACTTTCGTGCTCTAATTTCTGTTAGAGAAGCGATTAAAGAGGGACCAATCTCAGTCTTTTTTTATCTCTTCAAGCCTTTGATGCGTGTTTTCTCCAAGCACTTAACGCATCTTTCCGGTGTGCCCTTCGCACCAGGTCTGTCACTATAGCGAACTGGGGAAAATTTAGCGCTTTTTCCTGTTGGCGTTTTGGAATTCTGACTGAATACCTGAGTCTCTTGACAGACCTCACGAGCTCCTTTTATATTTCCAAAGGAGAGGAGAGTTGATGTGACTGAGGGCTTCGATGGTTTTTTAAACATCGAAACCCCTGAGCTGAAGAAAGTCGAGACTTCTAGAAGCTTATCTTGCATCTGTGATGTCCCAGGAACCGGGTCATCTCTTTGAATGCACATTGGCCGGACACTTCGGGTGCTGCCCACTCCAGCCTCTTGATCAGGTATATTAATACCTGAACTATTTCTAGACTTGAATTTGACGTGAATAAGTTCGTCAATCCTATGAAAATACTTAGAACTGTGAGTCCTACTCGTATCTTCCTTAGGATGAATGTTACTCTCTGTAACATGAATTTTAGATAGGAGGAAGGGGGGTGGTTGACTGGAAGGTTCCGAAGGACACCTTTCAGGTCTGACAAGACTATGAACACCGTTAATTGGAACAAGGTCCATATGTTCAGAAGGATTAACATTCAGAACTTGCTGTTTTTTATGAACTTGTTGAGTGGCGACAAGTTCAGAATGGCTCATTGATATCTTGAGTCCTTCTCGTGAACACGAAGCAGAATTCCCTGGAACTCGATGAGCTAAAGTTTTCTTACCACCTGTATGCTCTATAGCTCTCAGGTATACTCCTCCAGGAGGGTTTTGAACTGTAGGAGAAGGTAAGGAAATGAAGGTAGGGACATTTCTGTTTCCCATCAATGGCTCATCTTGAATAGGCTTTGGACCGAAGGATCGAAGGTCCTGCGATCCTGAGGGAAAGTTCCTCCTAGCCAAAGCCTCTTTATGCTTCGAGTAGTCAGTAGGCTTAGACTTTTGACCATCTGCCTGTAGCACCGTGGTCACTGGAATAGTGGGATGTTGTTGAGCAGCCCGTATATTTCCAGCATTTCCGATCTTCTTTTTAGGTTGGGGACCCACAACCACAGAAGATTTTCTCTTTGAAGGAATGCCCCATTTTTGGAGAAGACCTATGTTCTCCATGGTGGCGTTCTTAATTACTTCCTTAGTGACCTCGTATGGGAAGAGGTCTTTACCCCAGATGTTGGAAGATATTAGCTTCCTTGTTTCGTGTTTTACTGTTGCATCAGCGAACACAAACTCTCAACATGCTCTCCTAGCCTTCATAAAGGCGTAAAGGTCCTTCACCAAGATAGCCATATGCATTTTGGCAATGACCATGAGCATGTTTGGGGTATTTTCGTAGGTTGAACACAACTCTATGTAGTTTTGTAGAGAAAGGGATGTCGCAAGTCTCTCCTTTGACTCTTGTTCATTACACAAGAGCAACTCAGACAATTTAGGGAGACATACCTTGAATTGTCAACTTGCGACGTCCTTGTCTAATTTTCCTACTGAAAATGTCAAATGAACTTCCTTCCAATCCTTTTCCTGTCCGGGAAAAGCTGGTGACAAAGGCTTGCACTCATCGAGTGTGGGACATGGGTTACCAGCCTCTACCGCTTTGGCAACAGAAGTAAATGCCTTCCCCATAAAAGGGGAATGAGAGTGAAGTAGGAGCAAGAAAGGAAGGGTGTCCGTTATTCAGTGAGAATACCTTCGACTCTGAATAACTCGCCTTTCTTAGACTACCTGAAAGGATAGTCTGTGCCTTATCATGGTCGAGAATCAAGACCTCCTTTGGTTCCGTTCCTTTTCTTGACTTTGGTTCGTACTTCAATCGAACCCAACAATTAGGGAAACCATCAAAGCTTGGCCAAAAATGAAATTTGTCCAAAGGAACAGCACCTATTTTCTCTGAGATGCAGAGATTGCCATTTGAAATCGGCATCTGCTCCGCGAACCTCCAGGGATTGGTTATGGAGCATGTTGGTACGTCTTGATTCATGGGTCGTTTGACTGACCCCTGGGAAGCGACAAGAGAAACTTTACGAGGATCTATCTTGTGTTTTACTTCCTGCTTTTCATTTTGTCTACGAAAGCTCTCTATTTGATTCTTCAGCTGGATACATAATTGTACCACATTATCCAAATTAGGGGTAGAAGACGAAGATGTCGACATCGATGGCTCTAAAGCCGGTACAGGCGGAGGAAATTCTGACGCAACATTTTCCTCTTCTACCTTGGGGCATTTCTTGCCCTTAATCCCAAAGGTTTTCTGGCCGTCAGGGGATGTAGTTAACTCCTGAGGCACTACTGTTTCCTCACTTGCTTCCGGAAATAGTAGCTTACGCATCCCATCATTAGTTAGGAAAGGTCCCGGAGAGATCTTTTGAAAGCCTCTCACCCACTTGCGTTATTTATATTGAGCTGTATCCCTAGTCTCTGTAGACTTGGGATTTTCAAAACCTTCGGACATTAATGTCCGACATATATTGCAAACCTGTGGGTTCCAATAATGTAGGGATCCGGAAATAATATTGCAGGGGGCATGAAACTTGCAAGTATTATGAGGACTGCAGCACAAGGTATCTGGTGTTCCTCCTGTAAAGAAAGGAAAACCAAATGAGTATACAATGGATTATCTCCTTGACAATCAATATGCAAATGTCCTTTACAATAGAGTAGCTTAGGATAGTAAGCTATAAAGGGATAGTAGGAGATACATACTTGTGTACCCCTGTGAGCAAATGCTGTTGCCTCCCCTCAGTATTAACTACATGGAGATTTCTCTATAGAGTAACTCCAAGTAGAAGGACTCTTACCCCTAGGGGTAGAGAAGTATCAAATCACTGTCCCAAAATAATGTTAATACTGTGGGGTCAGGATGACTGATTCTCGATCAGAATATTGAAGAAAACTATTCATTCAATATATGAACAGTACCAGCAGAATGCTCGTACAAGGGCACCCAAGGTATGTCAGAAAATACTACTGTATCATGGTACTGTAGTTTTCTAATTGCAGTAAGTCTATATTGCAATTTACTGGCTACTGTACATCATGTATTGTAGTCTAGTCATTATGCTGCCTTCATAGTAGTATATGACAGTATGGTCCATCTAGCATGAAGCCAGCTGGACTAGGAAAATAAAGGGATTTTGATGAAGGAAAAATCTATTTCTGGGGAGAGACCTGTGTCGCCCGGTGAAAAGGTCCTTCTTGTCACTTTTCTGATACAAATAACTTCCAAATATACCAGAGAAAGTTAAAGCATGGAATGCAGAGGTTACTACCCTCGCGCGAGCACCCCTAAGGGCGTCGTGTATAAAGATAGGGCGTGTGAAAACCACTATTCACAGGTCGTCTTCCATTTAGAGAATTCCTTCGTCAATATGTGGGGTGAGCCGACACAGCCGCTCTAACCATACCAGCCTGAACCACCCCAGCGATGCCCGACACCAGCGCCATCTAACATCCTTCTGTATGATTAATGGCTTGGAAAGGAAAGGGAAGGGAAAAACAGGGAAAGGTTTCAACGGGCAACACAGGTCTCTCCCCAGAAATAGATTTTTCCTTCGTCAAAATCCCTTTTCTGGGTCGACCTGTGTCGCCTGGTGAAAATATACAAGCCCATAAGTATCAAAAATAAAAAAGGGGAATTAAAAACGTTATGTACATGTGGAAGGTTTACTAAATGAAATGAAGAAATGTAACACAACAATCACAAATCTCAAAAACCTTAAATATAAAATAGTAATATTGGTATGAATACTCACGAGTGAAGTGAAGAAATGTAACACAACATAATTACAAATCTCAAAAACCTTAGAATAAAAAGGCAACAAACGGTATGAATACTTAAGGATAAGGCTATATACATCTCATAGGTAAACGACAAAAAATGAACAATGCAACAATGACATAACGTGAGATACTATGGAGCTAAATCCAATCCACCGTGGTGAGAAGCATCGTGGTTAGAGTGGCAGGTAGGAGGGAGAAGAAAGAGAGTTGGACGAAAAGGAAGAAAGGTAAGAGGTTACTCTGGGGAGATGACACTCCCAGCTGCAATAGTAGGAAATTTTAGGGCCAGTAAGTTCTTTAAATAGTGGTGTTTAAAAACCATAGGAGATTTCCAACCTGTATACTTTTTAAGTTCATCAAAGTCCATATTTTGAAAATAATTGATGGAGGTTGCTCCTGCTCGGATATCATGTGCATGTGGAAAAGATTCCGGGTTAGCTTGCTTAACGAAGTAAAGTATTTGCTGTCTAATACCTTGGATGGAGATAGTACCTCGTTGTTCCCTGAAAAGCAAGGGACCAGACGAACGTGTAACAGTTCTAGCTAAAAAGGCACGAAGAGTCACTACTGGACACAGAGAAGCATCATGTGGAAGAGGGATAATCTTCCGAGGAGACCATCTATTTTGAGGGTCCTAATTTTTAGCTAGGAAAGCTCTATCTGGAGAGAGTAGTACTTCTCCTGACGGAAGGAAATCTAGGTTTTCAGGATTACGGGAGAGAGCTGCTAATTCTGAAATTCTGGCACCTGAGGCTATGGCTGTAAGAAACAGGGTCTTCCTAAGAAGCGAAATGTAGGAGCAGGATTCGTTATCGGTGTCTGATGCTAGTTTTAAGACATCGTTTAGAAACCATGAGACCTTCTGTGGACGAATAGAAGGTCTAAGCCTAGCACAGGCTTTTGGAATGGATGAAAAATATGAATCCGCCAGGTTAATATTGAAGCCCACCTGAAAAATCTTTTTCAGGGATGATTTAATTGTAGTGATAGTACTAGCGGCTAGGCCCTTTTCAAATAGGGACCTAAAAACAAAATGGCCAAGTTAGGGGTCATTCGAGTAGCGTCTGAATTCTTTAGTAATTCTGCTAGTTTCTTAACAGCCGAATCATACTGCCTAAGCGTTGAGTCCCCCTTGTCTGATTCGATAAAGAGGACATTGTCCGGATCGATATTTGCATCCTTGTGGGCTGCAAATTTCATGAAATCCACAAAGTTAGGGATTGTGCTATTCTTGAGGAATCGGACACAGTCTGAGTTTGGACTACTTGTGTCAACTTGGGGTGTGGAATCCGGAAGGGGCGAAGTTTCAGCTCTAGAAGGAGCAGAAACCAGTTGCTCTTTGGACAGTTGGGAGTTACCAAAGCTACTGCTCCTTTGAATGAGCGAAGTTTGGGTAATACTCTCATCAGAAGATTCACGGGAGGGAATAGGTAAATCTTCTGCCAACGGTTCCAGTCTAGGGTTAATGCGTCTGTGGCATAAGCCTGAGGGTCCAGGTTGGTGGCTATATAGCAAGGAAGCTTGTGGTTGAAGTTTGTCGCAAACAAGTCTACCTGGAGACCCGGAACCAGTCTGGATATCCACCGGAATGAATTCATGCCTAGAGACCATTCTGATTCCAGTGGTTTTGTCCTGGATAGGGCGTCCGCTATAACGTTCTGGACTCCTGCCATGTGTGTGGCTGACAGGAACCAGTTCCTTTTCGTTGCCAAGGTGAAAATCATTACCAGGATCTGATTCAGGTTGGGAGATTTTGATCCGCCTCTGTTTATGCAGTGGACTACCACTGAGTTGTCTGAGACTATCCTGACATGACTCGTCCTTTGATGGGATAACCGTTTCAAGGTTAGAAATACTGCCATGGCCTCCAACACGTTTATGTGGAATTGCCTCATAGTGGGGGACCAGGATCCCTGAAACATTTGGTGTTGAGAGTAGCCCCATCCCCCCCCCCCCCGGCCACTGAGTGACGCGTCTGTGTGAATTGTCACTTGAGGAGGGGGAAACTGCAGAGGAACTGACTTGGATAGATTCTCTGGGTTTGACCATGGTCGGAGTCTCTTTATTAATACTGAGGGGATTGTTGAGACTTTGTCTCTTAGTCGTATTTTTGCTCTCTTCTTCCAAACTCGGTTGATGTCTTTGAGTTTGGCTTTTAGTAGGACGTCTGTTACTGAGGCAAATTGGAGTAAGCCGAGAACTCTTTCTAAAGATCATCTTGACACCTGTTTGTTCCTGATAAACCATTTTGTCTTTGAGGCTATCTCTTTGACCTTCTTGGAAGGGAGAGATAGTTTGTGATCTGTAAGGTTCCAGTGAATACCCACCCATTCAAACTGGCTTGCTGGTTGTAGGCGTGATTTCTTTAAGTTGACCTGAAAGCCTAACCTTTGCAGGAACTGAATCACTTTGGCTGTAGCTTTGTGGCATTCCTGAGCTGTTTGTGCCCAAATGAGCCAGTCGTCCAGATAAGCTACCAACATAATTCCTTGGCTCCGGAGCTGTTCCAACACTGTCTCTCCGGAGTTTCGTGAATATCCTGGGGGCAATGTTGAGGCCGAATGGCATCACTTTGAACGCGTAGGACTTTCTGCCTAGCCGGAAGCCTAGGTAGGGAGAGAAGTTTCTTGCCACTGGAACATGATAATAGGCATCTGTAAGATCTATGGAGGTGGTGACGGCCCCACGGGGAAGTTAGGTCCGTACCTGAGAGACAGTCAGCATACGGAACTTGTCGCAAAGAATGTAAGAATTCAGTTTGGACAGGTCCAGAACTACTCTCAAGGTGGTCAAATTCGTTTTCGGAACTGTGAACAGGCGTCCCTGGAACTTCAATTTCCGTACTCTCTTTGTCGCCTTTTTCTTCAGGAGAACTTTGGTGTAATCTTCCAGAAGTGGAGTGGGATTCTGAAAGAAAGTTACTGGCGGAGGTGGATAACCCTGTGACCACTTCCAGCCTAGACCTTTGGAGACTATACTGTGGGCCCAAGGACTGAAGGTCCATTGGTCTCGAAACCGGTATAGTCTCCCTCCTACCTGATCTGTCTCACTGATTAGGGGTGATTTTCGATCCTCTACCTCCTCTTGATCCTCCGGCTCTAGGTCCGCCTCGCTGACGGAACTGACCTCTAGCTCTGTAGCCCCCGGGCTCTCTAGGGTATCCTCGAAAGGACCCGGAGGCTTCGTAAGCTTGATTAAAAGCTGGAGAGGTCATCCATGTAGCCATGGGAGAAGATTGAGCACCCTGAGGAGCTGGAACAATCATGAATTGTTGAGGAGGAGTTGACTTGGAGGTGGAAGGAGTTGAAGTCTGTGGTGGAACAGGAGACTGACAATGTTGGCCACGACCAGGCTTGTAAGGAGAATAGAATCTCTGTTTCTTTTTGGGGTATTGTTGCCTCATAACTGGGTCAAACTTGCGTTTGATAGAGAGGCCCCACCTAACCTGGAGGTTCTGGTTCGCTCTGGCAGCTTCCTGAAGGACTTTGTCCACTTCTTCCTGTGGGAAAATATTCTTGCCCCAACAGGAAGACCTAATAAGCCTATTAGGCTCGTGCCTAATAGACGCCTCTGCCAGAACATGCTTCCTGCAGTTTGTTCTCGCCGTCCAGAAGTCATGCAGGTCTATCTGGTAAGTCTGCAAGAGACTCTTCGTAAGGACCCGAAAGATCTGTTCCTCCTTATAAAGGGAGGATATCAACTCCGACGATGTAAGGGAGTTAATGGACCTCGGCAGTCTAGTTCTTGTTTCAAACTCAGTCTTCAGCAAGTGATCCGGGAGTTTAGGAAGCCTCTCCGAAAAGAGGGAGGCACAATCCAGGTAGAGTTTACCTACTGTGAAGGTCGCCGGAGCATCCTGCCAAAAGTCCCTGGAAGCTGGCATAAGGAGAGAGGTAGGGTCCGTCTCCTTAAGGGTTGGCATAGGGAGGCCGTCCTTAGCGGCTTGGATGGTCAACTCCGTTATCTTGTCTGCGAGAGGAGAAGGAACGTCCGGAGGTGTCGTGAAGATGGTATACGCACCTTTATGAGGGGTCAGCTTAGAGTTAGAGCAGCCTCATTCTGAAAGGGTACGAGCCCAGACAGCTTGGGCTTGTTCCTTCGGGCAGATTATTGTCTCTTTGAGAACTTTGTCCATCCTGACTAGTGCATCTTCCGTCAGGCACACAAACACGTTAAAAGGAAACTGGAGGTCAGGGGGGGTAAAACTACAAGTCCTCCAATGGGCGAGTACCTAGTCCTTCAAGAGTCAGAGTACCGTCCAAGTACAGAGCATGACGAGCAAACCGCCAAGGGTTGTTCTTATCGAACGGCGGAAGCTTTGAGGTGTCAGGAACTACAGTCGGAGCTGGATGAGATCCGGAGCGGAGAAGGCCTGCAACCATATCCTTAAGCTCCGTCATTAAGGAAGAGTGCTTTTCCAGTCTCGTATCCATCATCTCTTGGACCTTAGACAACAGCGCATCCGAATAGGGGTCAGACTGACTATCCGGAGCTGATGCTTTGGCTTTAGCGCACTTACCCCTCTGTCCTTTAGAAGGAGGAGGGGTCTTAGTAGTTACTGAGAGTTCGGTGGAAGTGGAACGTCCGGGGACCGGGGACAAAGCTGGAGACGAATATGATTTCCTGGGTTTGGTTTTGGATTTCTTGAGTGGCTTAACCTTAGGGCGGACCGATAAGGAACCTTCCCAAAGTGAAGCCGGGGGCTTGTCAAAGCCCAGGAAAGAAGAAGAAGAAGAAGGAGTAGGGGAGAGAAAAGAGCCTGCCAAATCCTCTACACCACTAACCTGCTCATCCATCGGTTCGAGATGGATATCTAATGCTGACACGTCTCCCGAAAGTTGGTGTTCCTCCGGGGCTGGTAAAGCTGTCCTAATATCCTCCAAGAGCGGTGCAGCTAGTTCGTTGGGCAGGGCGGCCGAAGGAGACCCGGGGAAAAGACGGGAGGCCATATCCCCGTCCAACAGGTAGGGACAACCTTGAGGGGCGTTTCTACCAAAGCCCGAGACCAAAGTCCGGAGACTGGCCTTGGCCGTCTTGAGGGACTCCTCATCAGCCTGAAAAAGAGGGTGAATTTAGGACAAACGCTAAAAGGTGGGGGATGTGTGAAAACAAAAGACTCAGGTTGCAAAAGAATATACTCGTCCATGAACGAAGACTCCCAAATATAATAAATAAAATAGGAATGATAATTATTGAGAAATCTTACCTCACCATTGAGGAGGATGGAGGAGAGCTCGTAGCAGAGCGAGCAGAACTCCGGGAACCATACCATATACGGTGCCTGGCCTACTTCCCGAGCGAAGGAGATCGCGCAGTGGGCATGGGACCGGCAGACGTCGTGGCTCACCGGATACGCGAAGGTAGCCGAGCAACCTTTGAAGGCGCAGCGGACTTTCTGTAAAATAAAGATATTATAAGTACACCAACTCCCTTAAATAGATCTGGCTAACCTAAAAGGTAAGCAAGAAATATTGGCATGCATAAAACTAATGAAGTTAAGGCCAAAAGAGGGGAGGGTGTAAGAGTCTATATCTATGTGTGTAAGAAGGTTCGAGGTATTCCGTTATGAACCGGAGTTCCGAACGGTAATATCATAAAGTAATCAAAAATTGAAATTAAGTCTAGTGCAACAAAAATTGGAATGCTCCATAGTACACCGGAGTTCCGGGGAGATGTGGCCCTCAAGATAATGGATATAATATGAACTCCGGTAGGTAGTACACTGGAGTTACAGGAGAAATAGGGAAATTTCCGGGAGGCTGACGAGGGAGCCTAGTCGCCGGATCACCGGAGTAACGTGTTAATAGGGGTTGTCGTGTGTAAGGAGCCGGAGCCCGTAGTGATAGGTGCTGAAGGCCAACAAGGGGAGGGGTTCCCAGTCGAAGGGGAGCACCGGAGTAAATAGTTAGGTAAGTAAAAAACGTGTTCCCAGCTCAAGTATGCTAACGGAGGACTCTGGCGGAGCTCCGGAGTAAAAATAATAAGCAAAAGTCTAGTCTCTAATTCCCCAGGCCGGAGCGGGGAGGAAGGGAGGGACAGTGAGGAGGAGGGGGAACATGAATGGCGGCTCGAGAGCAGGCCAAGAGAACTAACCTAAGATAGGGGCAGACTCTAACACGACAGGGCCTTAATACTAAAATAATTAAGGACTAGAAATACTAGGGAGAAGCAAAGTAACCTACAAAAAGTAAAATAATAATGAATAATCACAAATGAGATGAGAGAGGGGAAGAAGCCAGCCTCTTGTGCGGGAAAAATATTCCGTAACAGTAATGTAAAAACTGAAAAGCGGGGGAAACTCCAGCCTCTCTCACTCGTAGGGTTACTAAGCTTGATCTAGTAATGAAAACACGAACCTTAATAATAAAAAAATACATGTAAAACAGACCTGTCCGTTGTAGTACAAAGAACTCAAATAATTAAGTTAGCGAAGAATAGGCGAAAAGGCCGTAAAATTAACACTCTCTGACAAACGGGATTCTAGTAAAGAGAATGTAATGCAAATCCTAATATGAATAGGAACAACGAAGGTTAACTTCGTATCAAGTCAGAAGTGCCTACATAGGATATTTATATTAAACTGTAATAAAACGCCGAACGCTATTCTTCGCTAAGGCTACAACTCGGACTCGGAAGCGACTCATTAAGTACCTAAAGATGATATAGGTTCTAAAAATAGGGTCAGGAGACCGAAATCAATCCATAATAAGATTAAAAGAACCTAGCATAACATAAAATACCCGAAGGCATGTAAACAAAGCGTGAGGTGAACAACGCGTTGAAGACGCGGTAAGGCCGCTAGCCGAGAGCGCACTAAAACACGCAAAACGCAAAATAAGGCGTGAATGCCAGGGCAATGATAATGCCAAAACAATCTATGGTACTTAACACTGGTGCAGGAGGAAGGAGAGCTTCAGCCATGATGAAGTAATCCCAAAATAAGCAAAAAAGCACAGCACAAGCAAAAGGGAAGCGTTGCGACACGAGTCCAAAAGAAAGATGCTAGATGGCACTGGTGTCGGGCGTCGCTGGGGTGGTTCAGGGTGGTATGGTTAGAGCCGCTGTGTCGGCTCACCCCACATATTGACGGAGGAATTCTCTAACTGGAAGACGACCTGTGAATAGTGGTTTTCACACGCCCTATCTTTATACACGACGCCCTTAGGGGTGCTCGCGCGAGGGTAGTAACCTCTGCATTCCATGCTTTAACTTTCTCTGGTATATTTGGAAGTTATTTATATCAGAAAAGTGACAAGAAGGACCTTTTCACCGGGCGACACAGGTCGACCCAGAAAAGGCATATATTTGTATATCCCACTCACCCTATTTGCTGTAGTCTTCCTACTATATTAAAATATAGTTTCCTGATCAGGGAGACTCAAGGAAAAAGGCTCCACTCTTTACGGGTTAGGAGTGTATTACTCCTGTCTTGAAGTGTTTAATATTGTAGGGTAATCCTAATACTGATTTCTAATCAGGATATTGAAGAAATCATATTCATTCAATATAGGATTGGGCTCAGCAAATGCCTGTGTTGGATATCCAAAATATATTGGAAATAACTACTAGTATAAACTATATAGTAGTTTTCTATCTGCAGTATATTCTATACTGCAGATATACTGGCTACCTATATAATATATGCAGTAGTTCAGCCGGCATAGCTAGGTCTTGTCGGCATACCCGGCATGCTAGCTAGAGAGAGAGAGACAGATAGCCTTTTCCCAGAAAGAAGGTTCTAATAGAAGGGGAGAATGTACCATTCAGGCTTCCATGCAGCTACAGTACTATTGCCGACAAGGTACTGCCGATACACTGCCGGCCGGCAAGTCCAGCAGTACCAGTACAGTCGGTGTGCTGCCAACTGAGTCAGCACTATCTGTGCCGGCCTGGCCGGCAGTACCCCGGCAACAGGACCTGTAGCAGCAGTCCAAGGGAGGACTGAAGAACCTTGGGAACAGAAGGGACTTCCCTCTCACGGCCGTAATGGTCGCCGGCAGCCATCTTGGCTGCCGGCTGGGCCGGCAGTTGCCGACAGATGATGTGGTTGGCGGCAGTATGCTCTGCCGTCAGCCAAAGACATGGCTAGGGAGGGAGTCTGGCTGGCTCCGGCAACCTACCAGCAAGGGTAAGGTTGCAAGATGCTGGCCTAAAGAAAGACAATGGCTCAGCCATCAAAAGTGGACAGAGGGGTAGGGAACAGGGTCCTGTAACGAGTGTGAAAGGAACTGGCAAAAATTGTCAGTCCTACCACCTGTAAAAGAAACTCTGTTTCGGTATCGGCAGAATCCCAGGGAACAGGAGAGACTCAGTTCTCCATCCCAGAGATTGCCGACACAGTTAAGGGGATGGCGGCACTGCCGCCTCCTCTAAACAAAGAAGAAACAGAGTTCCAGTGCCATGTATCCTAGGCTAAAGAAAATTACTCTTCAGCCCAGAGAACTGTGGCATAGGACAAGTCTTTTAGTCGCAAGGAGAAGATGGTATCCTACCATAACTTCAAGTGCGGCTAATGAGGGCAAACCTCCATTGCCGGCCACCTAGCCGGCAGGGGAATGATGGTATCCTACAACCCATTCGCCCTGCCGGCCGGTCGGCGACATAAGACTAAATACTCTGAGATTCTGACTAAATCCCAAAACCTGATGGTATACCACAACCAACGGTTAAGGGAAGAGGCAGGACAAACCCTAAGTTAGCCATGTCTGAATAAAATTCAAGGCACGGCTATTAGGGTTGTAGCCTGAGGCTACACTCAGAGGGAAAGAGATTACCCTTGAGTCTCCGAAGAGATGTGTAATGTTTCATAACATTCTAGGAGGTATCAGTCTCCACTGAATGTAAACAATACACGAGGGTAACCGGGGAAAGTCTGAACGTATAGTAAAACGTCTAGGTAAGGTTACCTAAGCTATACGAGATCTCGGTTACCTAAATCACCGAAACTCTAACTATACGATCGACAGAGAAAAGGGGGAAACAAAAATTATGCACATTATCAAAACTTTACAAGAATAATTGCCTAAATAGCTAAATAATTAAAATAATTAAATAAAGCTATTAAAAACTGGAAGTCGTTCTGCTTTCTAAATAACACATGCCTAACGAACGACGGCCCCATGGCGCCTCCAGTAACTGGTCTAGCTCTTAAACACAATAAAATACTGTACTCTAAATTCATTGTGAAACAGGAGCTAAAATATACTCAAAGTAAAGACCCGATACTCAACTTTCCAGAGGCGGAAGAAGATGGAGAAAGCATAATAATAATACTGTAAAACGATCGAAAAGTTAGATCACCAGGAAATATCAACGAGCGAGATCGCTACAAAAAAAGGAATGTCTGCTGTTGTATTCTCAATAGTATTACGAGAGCGGGGAGAGCCTTTGGACGGCTCCCTTTTATTTTTGCCACATCCTCCTTGAAGCCAAAACGCTGTTTGGGGTGCAGATTGCTATGGAGGCGTGTCAAGAATGCGTCCACTGATATTATGCGATATCCTTGGGAGAAATTTTAAGGATATTCGCGCCAGGAGTTAGAATTCTGGATACCTAAAGGTAAAATTCTCTGGGAATATCACTGTAGTACATATATCCATTAGGAGGCTACTTTAAGGAACTTCCATCACGACGACATGGCTTGAGCCCAAAAAGTAGGTGTAGCAAGAATCCAACGAGAAGCTATAGAGTAATCATCATCATCATCTCCTCCTAAGTCTATCGATACAAAGGGCCTCGGTTAGATTTCCCCAGTCGTCTCTATCTTGAGCTTTTTATTCAATACTTCTCCTTTCCTCACCTCTTACTTTGTGCTTCATAGTCCTCAGCCATGTAGGCCTGGGTCTTCCAACTCTTCTAGTGCCTTGTGGAACCCAGCTGAACATTTGGTGAACTAATCTCTCTTGAGCAGTGCGAAGAACATACCCAAACCATCTCCATCTACCCCTCATCATGATCTCCACATATGGCACTAGAGTAATCTCTCATAGTTTCATTTCTAATCCTGTCTACCATTTAACTCCTAATATCCTTCAAAGGGCTTTGTTCTCAAATCTACTAAATCTATTGGAGATTGTTTCATTGGCATACCATGACTAGTCCATAGAATAACTCCGATCTCACTAAACTGATATACAGTCTGATTTTTATATGTAATTTCAGGCAATTTGATTTCCAAACTTTTCTCAACCTAGCCATTATCTGATTTGCTTTTTTCAATCTTTCATTAAACTCTAATTCTACCTCATTAATCATTTCTCCTTCCAATGATATTTCATCTTCCATTGCATACTTCATTCTCATCATCTCTGTCTTTCTTCTATTTATCTTCAGCCCGACCTTGTGTGATATTTCATGCATTCTGGTAAGCAAGCATTATAAATCCTAGGGTGTTCTGCTAACAAGGACAGCATCATCAGCATTCTCTAGGTCTGCTTAAGGGTGCCGGCCGGCTAATGCCATTTTTTTTAAAGGACAGGACTATGACCTTCATACCACTTAATAAGGTGACTTAGGACATCTCCAAATTGCATAGGATTTTTGCTCTGACTTTCGGTTTTGCGACGCCAGGGCGAATTATCCTGAAAATGAGTGTTTTTCAAATTCTATCTCCTCCCCTGATAATCAATATTAAGACCTGGGATTATTACCCTATACAGTATAGACCTGATGTAGACCTCCAATAATGAGTTTTTTTTTTTTTTAAGTAATTTTTTTTGCTAGAAATGAAATTTTTCCATTATGGTAAAAAATAAACCCTAAAAATTGGGGAAAAAATTAAGAAAAGAAATATGAAAAACAAATTGGAAAAAAGGGCAAATTTGATTATTTTATAATGTATTTCTAAGTTATATACCAAATTTCATTGCTATATCTTTAAAACTAAGGGAGAGGATAGAATTTGAAGGTCAATAAGTACATACTGAGATATGGGCGTTCAAAGTTTTTCTTTGTATTCTTAGAGAGACAATATTAAAAAATCCTGATTGTTAAGAATTTTATGTTCCTTTTTGGGTATTAATAAATGAAAACAAAGTTATTTATCATAATTTAATCATAAATGAAGATCCTTTTGCTCAACATCTTGCTTCTTTTGGCTCCTGTCAGTCAAGGCGGCCGTTCCTCCATCCAAACAAAACACACACACACGCACACACACACACACACACACACACACTCTCTCTCTCTCTCTCTCTCTCTGTGTGCATCACTACCGATATTACCCACTTCTGAACTCTTAAGAGAAAATTTTCTTTTTCCTTATGTTAGTAAGATGTTGAAATTGTCTTTTCCGCTTTGGATTGATTAAATTCTTGCCAAAAACGAGAAAAACAAATGTAAAAATAAGTGAGGGCAAGATAACTCAAACCTCCATATGAACAGATAATTCTGCCGAAGAGGAAATGTTAACTCCTTTTAGTTTTAATCTGGCTTATTTCGGAGTGATAGCCTTTCACCGTTGAGATTGAACAGAATTTTACCTCTTAAAGATACAACAAAAACTCAGCAATAAGTGGTATAGTGACTCTGAGTGCAGAAAGACTCCTTCTATAACACCAACCACAAAAAAATTGAACAGTTTGTTTGATAGACTGCGATAGACGACCTCCTGAGGTATCCAGACATCAGTTTTGTCACTAGTCACAAAAATCCTCTCTGAGTGAGGAGTTGCTGGATAACCTCCAGGTGTGAAGTTGTAGAGATGTGACTTCCCTGTGATAGACGTGCGCATGTGGTTGACGTAGAAGGTCGTGTATAGGGGATAGCTCCCTTGCAATCGCTTTTGGCAGCAATAGAAGGTCCGGGTACCACTGCATGCAGCCATAGCGGAGATATTACTGTCATTGATAGGTTGGAAGACAATCTCACCTTGTTGAGGAGTCTCCAGATCAATCAGAACAGGAAGGGGGGATGCACATATCTAGATTGTCACAATAATGCTGGAATGCATCCTGGAACGGTGCATGCAGACCCAGTGCTAGCGAGCAGTATATTGGCAGTTTCTGCCTGAGACGTTCCGAACAGCTTTATTAGCAGCAAACCCAAACTATATGAGTCTTTTATCTCTGGAATGAACTGGGCTGAAATGGAGATCTGTTTATTTTTTGTCCAGCACAAAATCTTGATAGCTAGGTGGCTGAGGCACCGTGAAAAAATACCTTGTTTGTTTAAGCAGGCCACTACAGTCGTGTTATTATTATTACTACTTGCTAAGCTACAATCATAGTTGGAAAAGCAGGATGCTATAAGCCCAGGGGCCCCAACAGGGAAAATAGCTCAGTGGTGAAAGGGAACAAGGATAAACAAAATATTTTAAGATGAGCAACAATATTAAAATAAATATCACTTTATAAACTATAAAAACTTTAACAAAACAAGAGGAAAATAAGATATAAGATGTGCCCGAGTGTACCCTCAAGCAAGAGAACTCTAACCCAAGACAGTGGAAGACCATGGTACAGAGGTTGTGGCACTACCCAAGATTAAAGAACAATGGTTTTGGAGTGTCCTTCTCCTAGAAGAGCTGCTTACCATAGCTAAAGAGTCTCTTCTACCCTTATAAAGAGGAAAGTGGCCACTGAACAATTATAGTGCAGTAAGAAGAATTGTTTGGTAATCTCAGTGTTGTCAGGTGTATGAGGACAGAGGAGAATATGTAAAGAATAGGCCAGACAATTCGGTGTGTGAGTGCATAGGCAAAGGGAAAATGAACCGTAACCAGAGAGAAGGATCCAATGTAGTACTGTCTGGCCAGTCAAAAGACCCCATAACTCTCTAGTGGTAGTATCTCAATGTGTTGTCACTCATTAACACTACCAAGTGACCTGGAAGGTGTTGGAAATTTTGAATGGCTAGAAAGGTTACCTTCAACTCTAAGAAGTTTATGTGGCATTGCTGATTAGAATTGGACCACAGCCCGGAGGCCATGTGCTGTTTCATATGAGGCCACCCACCTTCTCTTGAAGCTTATGCAAAGATCATTAAATCCGGAGGAGGGGAGAGAAGATCTACCTCTTTGAGAAGGCTGGAGTCTCACATCCACCAACTCTATTCTTTCATAAAACATCCGGTGTCCCAACAGGTATTGCCTATGGTGGGCTTGTAGCGAGCCTCGCAAGAGAGAGTTGAGCCACTTCCTTGAACCTTTCAATTTTCCTTTGAGGTTGAAATGTCTTCTCCAATAGGTTGTTTATTTACATTCGTAGATATAACAGGTTTTGTTTGGATTGCAGAGATGATTTCTAAAAATTTACCACGGCCCCTAGATCGTACTAAAACTTGAGAAGCATATGTCAATGTAGGACAAGGGTCGCCACCAAGTCTGCCAGAATCAGCCAGTCATCCAGATAACGGAGCAGTGAATGCCATTGGTGTGAGTCCAAGCCAAAACTAGAGTAAACACCCTTGTGAACACTTCCAGTGCTGTCAATAGGCTGAAGCACAGCACTCGAAACCGGTATATCTTATCATGCAGTAGGATTCTTAGGTACTGCACTTCCTTGATGGTGGATGGATCGGGGTCTGGAAGTACAAGTCTTTCAGGTCCAACATATCATGATGTTTTCTGGTCTAACTGCTTGTCTGATCGTGGCTGCAGTCTCCATCTTAAATTAAGTTTGGAGGATAAATTAATTCAGATGCCTGGGGACTCGTCGATGACCTCCTGGACAATGCCTTTCTCTAACATGGTCTGGACTTCTGCTCGAAGGGTGGTGTCCCCTACCCTTTCCTTTAACTCTATTTTGCCCTTGAAAATAGTGAGACTGAAAGGGCTGATTCTGGGTCTTCTTCAGAATTGAGGATTGAGGGAGGGTGACCTCTTTCTGAGCACGTCTACAAAGCTGCGGTAGTTGAAAGACTGTCTTAGCCTTGCTAGAAGTAGAGGCATGTGGTTGTCTGAAGGACATGGCTCAATGGAGGAGAGAGCCTTGCGTATCCTTTCTCAATTTCTCTGTGGCTATCTCAACATTCTTCACAGGGAAGAGTGAAGGGGCCTCAATGGATAAATTCCTTAGGTGTAATACTTCTAGGCAGCCGATACACTTGTGGAATTTTGAAGTCAAAATATCTTGCCTCTTCAGCACCTGGTTAGCCCATTGATTGGCTACCTGGTGCATCAGGAACTTGATTTCCCTAGCCCATATAAGGACGACATCCTTAAGGGCTCTCTTCTTAGAGTCACACAAATCTTTCGGGTCGCCTTAATTGCCAACAATCCCTGACCAGTGGTCAAACCAAGAAGCTGCCTGCATGGTGGCCATGGACAAAACTTCCCCCCCTGAAGTCTCTGCCAACAAGAAGGATACTGAAGATGCTGCTAACCGCTATGTCAAAACCCCTGGCATCAGGGTCAACACTGCCTGAGCCAAAGAGAGAGGGGACAAATTGGCTTATTGGGTCCTTAGCATTTCTGCTGCCTAGAAAAGTGCAGAAATCAGGTAGGAAGACTTTCCTGCTCTCAAAGAATACCTCTTCCCAGGAGCTTAAGCAATAACCTTGTCTAAAGCTTCCTTAGCCAGAATTGACCAAGGAAGCTCCAGACATGGCCTAGAGATGCCAGGGACCCAGCAAAATGGTTGATGGCTGCTTTCCTGCCTTTGGGAGATGACAAGGCTTCCCTGAATACATTAACCCTCCAGATGCACCAAAGGACTTGGACGAAGGTTGAATCTAATTCGCCCTCCTTGATGTCCAGGGTTTAGGTCCAGCTGGTTGTAGAAGAACCCTTTCGAATTTTTCTGAATTGCAATCAGGATCCTCCCTATCGTTAATCAACCTGGGTCAATCCCTAGAGGGGTCAGAATCAATGAAAATGTCCTTCCCAACCACTGACAAAAGAACGGGAAACCGAAGGAACGAAGGAAGTCCCCCTAAAGGAGTCTCTGGACTGGGAGACAGAAATATGTTCGGGCATCAAAGGATCCGTGAGGCCTGAAGATTTAGGAACGGTTTTCCAGCCCTTGTTTTCCTTCCACCGGGAAGCAGCTGCAATGGGAGAAAGATGACTCATAGTACCCTTATGGTCCAAAAAGACATCCTTAGCTTCCTTTGGATGTTTTCCCCCTCTCATCCTTTCTGGCCCCCTTGAGTGATGAAGAGCGGAATTGAATTTTATAGGCAAGAGCCTATAGTCCTCTACTAGCGCATTCTCTCTAGGAGAGACATCCCCTATGGAATCTTACGTGAGTGTCCTCTCTGGGAAGTGTAATCTGGACCCTATTTTCTATCCATTTTCTGGAGCACAAAATGATCTGTGCTAACCGCCTGTCCAAACTCTGGCTCTGGATTGGATGACCTAAGTTTGGGTGATAGGGACGCAATTGGCGAAGGCGGTCTAATTCACCTCGAAGATTTGCCCTTTGCACGAGAGTCCACTTGCCTAGACTTATCCTCGGAAGGTGAGGGCTCCATTGATCATCCCTTGGAAAAGTGCCTGGAGTGCTCCGTCTTCCCATAATTGAAAGAGGACCATCTTGTATGTTTCAAATGAGATCTCGACAATTTCTCTAAGTCAAGCGCGAAGACTGCATAGAATATTTTGGGGAAACGCATCTAAGTGCGTTCAAGAATGACTCAAGCCTAGAGTAATCTGGTGAAACGCGCCTGATGCGTTCTGGAGTGACTTGCCTTGAGAGCTTAGGAAAAGATTGTCTAGATTTTTCAGAAGTAGGAAGTCTAATGCATTCTATGGTGACGCGTCGAGTACATTCTGTAGCTACGCGCCTAGCACGTTCAGCATATGTAGTTTCATGATGGCCCTTTAATGAGCGTGCAGTGTGCTCAGGGGAAGAGCGTTCAGAAACATGTCTGGAAGATGGAGATTACCATGTGGATGATCGATTGCTAGACGAGTAGCGCTAGGGTGACACACATCTGGAAACTGAGCTCATAGGTGAAGCACCTTCGGGAGAAGTGCGTCTGGAAGATGTTTGTCCAGAGGTGGAGGAGCATTAGGAAGAGGCATGCCTTGGAGAACAACTTGCTCATGACGCACGGCTGGATGACGTACGCAGAGGTAAAGAGCATCTAGAGGAGATGCTGAAATATGACAAATTCGGAGATACAGTACTGTAATTAGTAATATCTGCTCTTACTGATGGTTCATTGCATTACATATGACATATAATTCAGTACAGAAAGAAATAAAACACGAAAAGAGAATGTGATCATACGATAATTCAGTATACAGTACGTAGTAAAATTAAATCGAACATGAAACGCAAATCAGATGCAGTCATACCGTATTAGAATGGTTTAAGGCTGCTGATGGCTACTACTGTACTACAAATGTAATGGATGTGCATCTTTTCCATGAATCTTTTGTATGTATACGTACGTAGTACTGCATCCAATAATATTCTTTGTTGCAAAAATCACATCTCGAATAAGCGTACGAGAGAGAGAGAGAGAGAGAGAGAGAGAGAGAGAGAGAGAGAGAGAGAGAGAGAGAGAGAGAGAGAGAGAGACACAGAGAATGAGAAATGAAACAAAAACAGTGATGAGAGAGAGAGAGAGAGAGAGAGAGAGAGAGAGAGAGAGAGAGAGAGACATATCCTACAACAAAACAAGCGTAAAATAGCGTACGTAAAGCTGTACTGTATACGTAGGGTACCTTGTATTTGAATTGGTAACTATACTACGTAGCATATAAGACGGATTGTGATTGGTTCAAGCGCTGATAGATGACGAATCAGAACCCAAGTTTTGTAATCTAGCCTGTGATTGGTGTTTTGACCGCCTCTCCAGCCTCCAGCATCTTTTCGCGGCCACTTCGTTTGCCGCTCTCTCACCGGGTAGATGCTGCTACGTTATTGTGAACTTTAATCTGTGCTGTGCGTGACTGTTTTAAGTTGAACTTTTTGTTGAACTTTCTGTTTAACACCTACTGTACAATGGCTCCCAAGCGTTCTGCTTCTGCTAAGGCTGGTAGTGAGCCTAAACGCCACCGAAAGATGATGACGATTGCTGAGAAGGTGACGCTTCTCGATATGTTAAAAGAAGGCAGAAGTTACGCGGCCGCAGCTCGCCATTTTGGAGTGAACGAATCCACCGTTCGCTACATCAAGAAGGACGAGGCGAACATTAGAAAGACGGCTACCATAACCTTTAGCAGATCAGCGAAGTGAGTCGTTACCACGCGTAATAAAACGATTGTACGCATGGAAGGTGCTTTAGCAGTGTGGATTGCCGACTACCGGAAGAAGAACATAGCCTTGGATACGAACACCATCCGAACCAAGGCTTTGAGCTTGTATGAGAATTTTGCGGCAAAGGAACCTCAAGACGACGATGGCGACCATGCTGAAGAAGAAGATGATGTAGATGAACCTCAACCAGGGACATCCACTGATTCCCAGCCTCAGAAACAACGTTTTTCCACCAGCAAAGGATGGTTCGCGAAGTTTCAAAAACGCTTCGGCCTGAAAAGCGTTTCCCTGCATGGCGAGGCTGCTTCCGCTGACACTGCCGCTGCTGAAACTTACGCGAACGAGACTTTCAAGAACATTATCGGTGAAGGTGGATACAAGCCGGAACAAGTGTTTAATATGGATGAGACCGGCTTGTTTTGGAAGAGAATGCCATCGCGAACTTTCCTGTTCAAAGAAGAAGCCAAAGCCTCTGGCTTTAAAGCGTTCAAAGATCGCGTAACCCTCGTGATGTGTGGCAATGCTGCTGGATTTTTGCTAAAGCCGGGGCTTATTTACAAGTTGAAAAATCCTCGCGCTTTGAAAAATAAAAATAAGAATCTCCTTCCCGTGTACTGGATGCATAATCAAAAAGCATGGATTACGAAGATGCTGACCTCCAACTGGTTCCACCAGTGTTTTATCCCGAAAGTCAGCAAATATCTCGTAGAGAAGGGCTTGCCATTCAAGATCCTTCTACTTATGGATAACGCTGGTGGACACGCAACTGACCTGTCGCATGAGGGCATTCAGGTTGAGTTCCTGCCACCCAACACCACATCATTAATTCAACCGATGGACCAGGGGGCAACTGACCTGTCGCATGAGGGCATTCAGGTTGAGTTCCTGCCACCCAACACCACGTCATTAATTCAACCGATGGACCAGGGGGTTATCAGGGCGTTCAAGGCCCTCTACACGAAGAATACCTTGGCGGACCTCGTTGCGTGTGTGGATGCTGCCCAAGAAGATGAAGATGAAAATTTCAATTTGAAGGCATACTGGCGGAAGTACACAATAGCCACGTGCCTGCAGAGCATTCAGAAGGCACTGCAAGAAATGAAACCTGCTACTGTTAATGCGAGCTGGAAGAAGTTGTGGCCCCAGATTGTTTACGACGACGAGGGATTTACACCGTCTGAAATTCAACACTCTGCAATACGCAAATCTGTGCAGTTGGCTGCGATAGTTGGAGGTGACGGGTTTGGCGACATGACGACTGAAGAAACGGGCTTAACATTAGAACGACTTGCCAAGTTCTGCAACCATGTGAAGGAGGTGAAAGAAATGTCGCCAGAGTGGGACGAGGATATGGTTCGTTCTATGCAATTCTGCAACAAGATCGATGACATCATGACTCCCTACAGGATGCTCTTCCAGCGAAAAAAGAAACAGCGGCAGCAACTTCCGATCACAATGTTCTTCCAGCCTCGCAAAAAAGAGCCAGTTCCTCCTGCTACTACGCCTTCGGAAGAAATTGAAGAAGTGTCCCAGGAAGAAGTTGAAGAGGTGTCCCAGGAAAAGACACCTCCGTCTGAAGACGTAAAATACTTTCCTTGGCTGCACAGTAGAAGACATCATCAGCTTCATCATCATCATTTCTACTGTGCAGCAAATTCATCGCCATCATCATTCAAGTTTTTCTTCAACTTCTTTCGTGGTGAGTACAGTAACAATCTTTATTTTTACTTTAATATTCTAACTTTTTAATATTTGTGCCTGTTTTAGTTTAGTATGCATTAAGTTAAAGGGAAGGTTTTAAAAGTCTGAATATACATGTTATAACCTATCATATTTTTTTATTTAAAATTTACATTTACTGTACGTACGTAAAACAACACACACACACTCACTCACTCACTCACTCACTCACTCACTCACTCACTCACTCTCTCTCTCTCTCTCTCTCTCTCTCTCTCTCTCTCTCTCTCTCTCTCTCTCTCTCTCTGATTTTATATAGATACTGTAAATAATATTTGTAATAACATATTTTCTAAAAGCTTTTACTGTAATATCATTATTTATCACTTTCATCCTGCGTGTTAAATAGCTTCGTTTCTTTACTGAGCGTGGTTGTTTACTGAGCGTACTTTATGACGCCGTCGTTTCAGGCGGCGTCATAAAGAAAAACATTTCATTTGGAAGTCCTAAGAAAAATTAAGTAAAACATTGGTAATAACAAACTGTACTGAATAATCAATATAATCGATGCAAAAACTAACCTATACACAGATGTGTAAATGCGTTTGTTTCTTCATTATGATCAGAGATAAACGTAAACAAAACATTGGTTGCCATTTTTTATCGTGCTTTTTGGCGTGTTTAGGAAACGCATGATATAAAATCGCCTTTAATATTTGTGCCTCTTTTAGTTTAGGGTACTGTAGTACATGCATCAAGTGTTCTGTACATTAAAGGGTAGTTTGTTAACAGTACTACGTACAAAGGAAGGTTTTAAAAGTCTGAATATACATGTTAAATAAATACGTAAATATGGTGTCACTACTTTGCGGATTTTAACCTATCGCGGTCGGGTCTGGAACCTATCTACCGCGATAAACGAGGGCTCACTGTATATAGATTTTTATAGTGTGTCTTTATTGGAAGTCAGGTAACATGAAGGATTCAAAGTTTTCTTGTGTTACCCAAATTACTCGATTTTGGAATATTAGTAGAATGGTCCTTTCCAGTTCCGAGGTCATCAACAGAATTGTCCCTATTAAATTAGCAGAGGTCGTCAACAGTGCTGAGGGGGAGGGGGGGGGGGTCACGATATCCAGGGGATGGGGAGTCTGTATTTGAAGGGTCCATAGTTAAGGATGGGATTTTCTTTTTGGTTTTTGTTGGTTGTTTTGTTTGTTTACCTGCTTGAGAATTTTAAGAACGTATCATACATTGGAAAGGAAATTTGCATTCTCCACTATCGGCACAATGAGAGTTACTTCCCCAATGGTCCACTCCATATCCTTCCCGAAGGATATTATGGTATTATTATTATACCTTGCTAAGCTACAACACTAGTTGGGAAAGTAGGATGCTATAAGCCCTAAGGCTCCAACAAGGAAAAGAGCCCAGTGAGGAAAGGAAACAAGGAAAATAAAATATTTCCTATATAAAATATAAAAACTTTAACAACATGAGAAAGAGAAATAAGATAGAATAGTGTGCCCAAGTGTACCCTCAAGAAAAAAGATCTCTATCTCAAGACAGTGGAAGACCATGGTACAGAGGCTAAGGCACTACCAAAGACTAGAGAACAATGGTTTGATTTTGGAGTGTTCTTCTCCTAGAAGAGCTGCTTACCATAGCTAACGAGTCTCTTCTACACTTACCAAGAGGAAAGTGGTGGCCACTGAACAATTACAGTGCAGTAGTTAACCCTTGGCGGAAGAAGGTATAGAGGCACAGGTGTAAGCTAAACCCGCCTATTAGGACAAAGACCGAGAAAATATGGAATCATCCTCCCCATATCCGTAATGATGGGCTTCCGGCCAGAAGCCAAGAGTCTTGCCTTAAGGATTTAGATGCCCCCCCCCCCCCCCCAACATCCAATACTCTCACATATAGCTTTGAATGCTAATACCTCCCAACTGTGATCCCTTCTCCCATTCATCTAAGCAAGCAGTAATCCAGTATAAACTTAAGAGCAATAATACTTAGAGTTAGGACAGCAAGACAAAAGAAAGTTGATAACATTTGTAGAAAGTTGATAAAATTTGGAGAAAGTTGAAGTAATATTGAGCAGAAAAAATAGATGAGAGGGAGAGAAATTTAGATTTGAACCGGGGACCCAACCTGCGGCAGGAGAGGTTACCCACAAGGGGAGTTTTATGTGAAGAGGATTCCTTCCGAAAAACTTATGAGGACAAACAACATCGACATCTGATAACTGCCACATTACTCTGCAATGAAGCGTCAGGAGAAAAGGATGATCGTGAAGCAATGGTCTAAACGGCTAAGCCTTGAAAGGAGAGAGCGAATATGTCCGCTTCCTACCTGTCAAAAAGCAAAGTGACGTAACTCACAGCTGTGAGAGTATATATAGGCACCTGAGTTACTACCAGCCACCACTTGCATTTCAAATCTAATGGCTACCTTCCAGCTCCGCCAAAAGTATATCCACATAAATAACAAAAGGTTTGTTAGAATGGGAACAAGTGAGACTTACTTGTTTAGGAGCAGCGTTAGAAAGGGAGGCACTGCTGGAAGGGGCTTGCTTGCTGGAATTTATTCTAATTTCACCCTTACTTATATTTAATAAAAAAAATAATTATTTAATAACCAAAACAACTTACTTTATAGAGTAGATCCACTAATAACCAAGCTTTGTGACAATGCCGTATATTACCATTTTCCCTAGACATGCTCAAAGATACATAATAGTGTAAAGCCCTTATCACAAAGTCTGTTGAAGTTGAAGTATTCCAAAACTGTTGTTGTCTTGGAGTTAGAATGTTCAGTTTTGTTCTGGTTAATTTCTTATAAGTATTGTAGAGGACGGCCTGGCTACTCAGTAACTTTCCGCCGTGGCTGTGGTAACCTCCCAGGTACTTTACTTTTTACCTATGAAAGGTATATAATACGCACGCGTGAACTTAATGCCTATTAGGCAATTACTAGTTGAAATAATTTAATTTATAAGTTAAATTTTATCATTTATTTTACTAATCATTTATCATTAACGCTAATAATTACTATACTAAGTAGCATTAAATTATTTATCTTTAGTTATTAAGAAAAATAGATAATGCTTCAAATCCAGCTAATGACCGAACGGCTATTCTACACAGTCAGACACTAAGATCAATCCCTTCTAATTTCTAACACACTCCCCACAAAGGATTGCGATTATAGAATTGCAACGAATATCTTCATGAACCATACATTATTTATTAGGGCCCCCTTAAATATAGCTACTTTATTAAACAAATCTTACCAACAATGCTAAATTAAATGTATGACTAACAGTTACTTTAGTACCATCCTCACGTTACAAAAGGTGTAGCATTTTAACTTTTAGTCTTCATATCATTTCATTTAAAAGTGTAGCATTTTATTCAAATATTTACACTAATTTTAACTTAGCTTTGTTTACTATAGGCTATCTCCTAATTTTATTTTTTATTTACCTACTTATTTGTTTTATTTATTTATTACCTAAAAAGTAATTACTTGTAATGCCCTTAATCGTTATTTAAAGTTATTAGGAATAAAGCATTTAATAAAGTATATCCTCACACTGAAAAAGTTTCGAGAGTGTAGCATTTTTGTCAAATTAAAACCTTAATTATTAGTAATTATAGTAAATAATATACTGAAAAGCAGTATTTACAAATTATCTAAATTTTCCCTTAGCATCCTTTCAAATCTTAGGTCTTACAGACCTCTCATCTTATTCTAATGGAATAGATTAAGGTTTATTTATACTGCTTGTTTCTACCTCAATTTCCATTGAATTGTCTATGGTTTGCCTTTCTCATATAGCATGTGTCACTGACAGTTCCATAGATAAAGATTACAAATAGAATGATATTCTATAGCCCCATTACCTTGCTTTGGTTTTACTGACCTAAAGTTAGTGTCAAATCCTAATATTAATTCTAATACTTTACCCATCATCCAAAATGGTCTGGGCTTATTAATTGCTTTAATTAAGACAATGTCACCAACTTTTATTAAATTTTCCCACTTACTTTGGTACAAATTTCTACTATGTTCTCTCAGGCTTAACTGATAATTTTCATACCACAATTTCTTAAAATTTTCAATAATCTCTTCCTGTATTTCTACAGTTCTCTCTAGAGAAGGTTGACTGGAATTGTCCAACCAAACATCACTATCATCTCTTCTCAAAATGAGGGATGAATTACCATGCAATTTGATAAAGGAATTCAGAGTTATAAGCTCTAAATTTTCTGAGCTTGATCTATATGTTAAAGACGAGTGGAATCGTCCAACCAAACATCACTATCATCTCTTCTCAAAATGAGGGATGAATTACCATGCAATTTGATAAAGGAATTCAGAGTTATAAGCTCTAAATTTTCTGAGCTTGATCTATATGTTAAAGACGAGTGGAATCGTCCAACCAAACATCACTATCATCTCTTCTCAAAATGAGGGATGAATTACCATGCAATTTGATAAAGGAATTCGGAGTTATAAGCTCTAAATTTTCTGAGCTTGATCTATATGTTCAAGGCCTGGAATTTATTGCTAATTGAATATTAGAAACGGTAGTTAATAATCCAAAATAAGTTCATTTAGACCTTCCAATTACTTTATAAAGACATTTTTTTAATACTCTAATCAATCACTCCCAAGCAGAACCAACCCATGCTGAATATAAAGGTATTTTAATGTTTGATATTACATTCACTTAGTTCAGATTGAAATTCCTGCAACTCCAAAGACCTTTCAAAGATACTTCTACCCTTGAGAAAAGATTTAGCGTTGTCACTGTACAGGTATTATGGTATTGCGTACATATTGCTAAATCTTTAAAAAAAAAATTATTGGACATGTCTGGCAACAATTCAAAGTGCACAGCGCACATGTTAAGACAAGTGAAAACTAATATGAACATTTTTGTGGTCTTACCACTTAACTCATCCCTAACCCAAAGGTGTCCAGTGAAATCAATACCTAAGCTACATGCTGAAAAGGCTTAACTAAATTCATGTGGTGTTTAGACATATCTGTAAACTTCGGGTATCTGTAAGCTAAGGCATTATACAGTCATACCTCTCTTCACGAAAGACTGTACTTGTGAAATTTTCAAGCTGCAAAATGAGATGCAAATATTTTTATGACTCACTTTGCGAAAAATTTTTAATTTCAAGAAAAGAGATTTGCCGGCCAGGCCAAGAATAAAATAGTCACCCAATAAAAAAGTTGAAGACAATGGGTTTAGACAATAGAAAATGTAGCTGTAGTCTATAACAGGGGTAACTATAACAGTACAGTACATGTGGTACTGTATATTTTGTAATGTGGTACTGTATATTTTGTATATGTACAGTATTGTACTGTATGTATTGAATTATTTTCCATTTATTATTACATTATGTTGTAATAACTTAATTTACAGGTATTAACACTCAGTTTAGATATATTGAATGATTCAAATGTATTTGGCTTTACAGTATTTCATTGTGGTTATACTGTAGCTTTATCATAAGATTTAATGTGGTGTTTTACAGGGTTTGGAACGAATTAGGCAATTTGCACATGAAATGTGACTCGCAACATGAAAAATTCCTTTATGAGAGCCATTCCAGAATGAATTAATTTCGTGTTGTGAGGCATTACTGTATTTCCTACATATATTACAACTGCTAAGCTCGTCTTTACTGCTGACCTACCCTTGGGAACCCAAAATCCCTGTTCCCTGAGGAAGTTGAATGTAGTGCCTATTCCTAAATGTTGTACCTTCAAATGACAATGCTTTATTAACAATGAGGTGAACCTATGCTCTTTAGGAAGCAACACTGGGTTATGAACATCAAAGTCAAAGTACAAACATTTAGATATTCTTCCCCTACACCTAATTAATGCCTTTGAATCTAGAAATAAATTTAAATTGGACACTAAAAGAGGTATATTATTAGTAATATTGGCACTGCCTTGTGAAAAATCTAATTCTACTGAAAAGCATTCTTTCTGTGCAATTTTCACCCAATACTCTAAGGCTTTCTTTTTAGGATAACAACCCATTAATCTACTACAGAATTTGAACAGGTAACTGGTAATTCTTAACAATTGTTCATAATTTGACATTTTATTTATATTGAGAATACCAGTGTTTACTTTACTTATTTGCATAGTGCATACTGTACTTATTTGACGCTTATAGTAAGGCGATATGCTCAATAAAGAGTAAAGAGGCCACTTGTCCAAATCATTACTCAACCATTCTGGACCTTCTAGCCAATAAGTTGATTTACTTAAATATTAAGTACTGTATAGGACAAACCTCTGGTGATCATGTCAGCAGTATTTTCTTCTCTATTTACATAGTAATATAAGACAGGTAGTTGAAATAGCTTAGATATTTCGACTTTAAGGGAACCGACGACCCACTCAAGCAACCTACAACCCAATGACAAAATTGGTTAAAAGAGAGGGCCCCAGCAACCGATCAACAGGCTCCGTGCCCCTGGTTCTGACAATCATCGTAGCCTACATAGACAAAAACCCGATTAAAGCGTCCCGCTCCCTACACACCAAGCTGGGTCCTGATGCCTACCTGTATTAGCCCAGCCCCTACCTCAAACCCCAACCCTTACCTAAGTGCTCTATGGCACTGTTATGTGCTTGAAAGGGGACTTATTATTAATATTATTATCATTACTATTATTATTATTATTTGCCAAGCTACAACTCTAGTTGGAAAAGCAGAATACTATAAGCACAAGGGCCCCAACAGGGAAAATAGCTCAGGGAGGAGAGGAAATAAGGAGATAAACTGCAAGAGAAATTTAGGAACAATAACATTAAAATAAATCATCTGTATATAAAATATAAAAACTTCAAAATAAAAAGATGAAAAATATAGAATAGTGTGCATGGATGTACCCTCAAGCAAGAGAACTCTACTCCAAGACAATGAAAGACCATGGTACAGAGGCTATAGCTCCACCTAAGACTTAAGAACAAAGGTTTGATTTTGGAGTGTCCTTCTCCTAGAAAGAGCTGCTTACCATAGCTAAAGTGTCTCTTCTACCCTTATCAAGATGAAAGTAGCTTTTGAACAGCTACAGAGCAGAAGTGAACCCCTTAAAGGGTAATTTATCATCAGGCACTCGTACAGACCTATGTCTACACTATGTCGGGGTTCTGTCGTACACTTACCCTGGGTAAAATCAACAGGTACCTGAGGCAAACAGAATTTTCTGCCAGTTTGAAAACTTTAATTGAAATGACTTTGTCTAAACAACTAACTTTAAGAGAAATAAAACTAGGCTCAAAATCGGGAGATTCTACTAGAGTAAAAACTGGTGCAAGAGGCGGGGCAAGGAGCCAGAAAGAAACGGCAACTGCAAGGGACCAAAAATGACAAATTCGTAGATAATTTGTATTTTTCCTAACTATACAAACCTTAGCTATTTACATGGGGTAGCTACCCCTCCCCCCCCCCACACACACCGGAGAATACTCCACTTTACTTAGAGGTAGGACTTTTCTTGGGGGACAGGGCTGGCGGGCACATAACTGTAAATAGCTAAGGTTTGTATAGTTAGGAAAAATAAAAATTATCTACGAATTTGTCATTTGTTCCATAACTGAAATACGAACCATGTTATTTACATGGGGTGACTTAACCCTTAGGAAGGGTGGTAAATCCCGGCCATACTGGCTTTGACATGCCCGGGGATTCCATATTCGAGCGATCAAGTACTCGGACAATAGGGAATACCTGCTCCTCGCTGGCGGTTGAGAAACTGCCGCGGCCTACGTAAGGTGTGTGCAAAGGCGAAAAAGTGACTTGTCCCAGGCAGTTGCCCTGGAGTCCCTCAAAAGGAAATCCAGGCTAGGACTCTCCCAATACCACCTCGTCAGGGTATGGGGACATGACAGTATTATACCTAATACTAGGAACACAAGGAAGCATAGTCTACCTACAGTGGTTTGAGGTCAGCTGTGCAGAGAACCCAGGATGCTGCTTTCTCCGTGGGAGGAGAGGATGAAGAAAAGAATAAGGGCCAGACAGATCTTTTCATTCATGCAGACTAACACCAGGTAATAATGCCCTCAACCTTCTGCTACTTGTCCATCAAAGAGCCTGAGGTTTAGACCAGCTGTTGTGAAGCCACCACAGGGCCGATAGAAACGTATCGAGCCTCCTGTGGGTCATGTCTTGCAGGTAAGGGGCTGAGAAGAAGGTCTGATGCTTCAACATCTCCGCTTGTAGGACCTGCGTCACTGAAAGATGTTCAAGGAAGGGCAGGGACGTATCTAAGCCCCTGACATCATGGGCTCTAGGGTGATGCGACGGAGAAGGGTCAGGATTCAAGGCAGGGTGTAGCACCCTGCGAATCCGGGCCGAGATGGTACTCCTGGAGACCCCTCTCCTCGTTGCCCAGGATCCACGAACGAGACTTGAGCCTGGAGACGAACTGCAGCTGTTCTCTGAAGACGCCAGCTCGGACTCCCTACCGGCAAGGTAGGAGATGGTCTGAGTCATCTGCTACAGGACGGAGACTCGAACCCTGGAAGGAGTCGAATAGCGGGTCCGGCACTCCCGGATTCTGAGTCTCGGCAACAAACCTCAGGGACGAACCTGAATGTTGCCTCCCCCTAACCCCCTGAATGGGCGAAGTCGTAAGAGAGACCATGTGACTCGCTTGGCTGAAGATAGGCTAGCAGGAACACTGTCTACCCAGAAAGGAGGTGGTCTGTGGACTTACGTAGCGGTTCGTCAGGGGGTCTCTTTAGAGACTAGAGGACCCGAACCACGTCCCAAGGAGGAGGTCTCTCCTTCGACTGAGGGCAGGAGAGGACAAGGCTTCGCATACGAAGGAAGAGTTCCAGCGGGGGAGAAATGTTTGTCCCTAGAGCCAGGAGGCAAGACTTAAGGCTGAGGGATAGCCGATAGCCTTTCACAGTCGAAACTGAAAGGCACATTTATCCCGCAATCCCACTAGGGGCTCCGCTATTGCTGGAAGCGGCATCGTGTGGAGGGATGCCCTCTCCCCGACACCGGCCACAGAAACTCGCTCTTTCGCCTGGGAGACTACTGCAGAAGACTTGCGCAGGTGTCCAGGCCTCCTTTTCGCCACTTGTTGCGAAAATCCTCTCTCTTTGAGGAGATGCTGGATAGACTCTCGGCGGGAAGTGGAGCAAGCTACGGAGGCAACACATCGATGGTGTCCCACCGTTGCTGGAAGGCATCCTACCAGAGGGCCTTGGGATCCGTGACCGGGGAGCAGTACAGCGGGAGCTTGCAGCTCAGTGCTGTAGCGAACCGGTCCACAGAGGGAGCCCCACCGAGTCAGGATTTGTAGGCTACTTGAGGATCCAAAGACCACTCGGAATGTGGTGTCCGTGACACACTGCTCAGACTGTCGGCGAGCCCATTCCTTTGCCTGGAATCAAGCGAGCTGCTAAGGAGACCGAGGGGGACTCGGACCATCCCGGTATCTCTACCGCAGGATGGGATGGTTGTACTGAAAAGTACCTCCTTGTCTGGGCCAGAAAACAACACTGTGGTACTGTGGTGTTGTTGATCCTCATAAACCCAGAGTAGTCCGCCAGGCTAGGTGGAGCTACTGAAGTGCCAGAAACACGGTTTCCGTCTCTAGTAGGACTAGGGAAGGTTCTTCCTGGTTCTGACCACCGGCCTGAGGACCCGTGGATCAGAACGTGGGCCCCCCCCTTTTCTTTGACGCGTCCGAAGACAGCATCAAGTTTGGGGGAAGGACGAGAAGGACCACTCCCTATTGTAGGCCCTCGTCTGCTTCCCACCCCTATGGGTTCGTCTGTACCGGTTGTCCCCTAAGGGTCTCGCCGTCTGGGGAGACGTGCCCCCGACTCCCCCGCGCCCCGAGTCGCCACTGGAGAGAACTTATCCTGGGGCGACTGTGGAAACCAGACGAGCCAGGGAGGGGAGACGTAACAACCTTGGGTTGGAGGGTCTTCTCGTGTGAGGAAAGGTCTCGCGACCTTCCTCTGCCTTGGTACCCTGTTGTCTGAGGGGAAGGCTACAGGAGATAGGAGCCTAAGACCAGGCTCGGTATACCAGACTCTGAGAGGGCTGCGGGGAGGACTCCTCGAGGACCACCATGATCTTTAGAACTTGGTAAAGTCCGAGCAGCTTGTCCCGATGACGAAGAAGGGATGCCTTCGAGTCTGCCAGGATCGGCCAGTCACCCAGGAAACGGAGTGGCCGGATGCCGATGCTGAAAGCCCGTGAAGAGATCCGAGAGGAAGTATCGGAGAACTGTTGAGGTGCCGTGGAGAGGCTGAAGCACAGCCCTTGAACTGGTATATCTGCCTTTCGGGCGGACTCCAAAGTACTTCCTTGAAGATGGATGAACCGGGACCAGAAGTACGAGTCCTACCGGACCAGTGTACACATGAAGTCTTGTGGTCTCACCGCAAAGCTGACCGCGTCTGCTGTCGCTATGCTGAATGGAGACTGTTTGACAACCCTGTACAGAGTCGAGAAGGGAAGGAGACGATTAAGGAGGCCTCGGAACCCGTTGGCCACCTCTTGGAGGGAGCGTATCTCTGACATGGACTGGACTTCCGCTCAGAGGGCCCGTCCCCTCACCGATCCCTACCCAGGGAGGAGGGAGGGGCTCGAAACCAACCGGGACTGTTGAAGGAGACAAGCTTGGAGAGCTGGCCCTCGGCCTAGTCTCTGGCACTCTCCATTCCCTGAGACCAGGGCAAGCTGCACTGGCGTAAGGGAGTCCTTGGGTGAGTAGAACTCGGTCCAGGACCCTATCCTTCCCTTACCGAAGAGGAATATCTGAATCTGGGATCCCCTTGAGGTTTCTCCTGAGGGCCAGAACCTGCCAGAACGCAAGTTCCGACCCCTGGAGCTCCTCCTCCTGATGGACTGGCAGCAAGGTCTCCCATCCCCGGTGGCTCTTCCTGGGGAGACTCGTAGACATGCCCCAAGGGTCCAACTGGATCCTGTCGGATCCTTGCGGAAGACAGGGCCTTAGGATCCCTCCTAGGAGGGAAACAGGACCCCAGCGATGAAGGACGTAAGGCTTCGCCCCCTCCGCACGATAGGACCCTCAGGAAGAGGCGGGGATTCTCCCAATGGAGTGAAGGGGGAGAGGACCGGGTCTTCCGACCCTCCTGGGGATGGGTAGTGCTCATCCGCAGGGGAGGGGAGATTAAGTCCGAGGAGGGCTCATCGGCTGCGTAAGGACTCGCGAAGGGACAGGATAGTCCTTGGGGGAGATACCATGCCAGAGATTCCTCTTACCCCCTTCAGGGGGAGAGGAAGCTGCTACTGATAGTGACCCCAGTCAGAAGGCACAGGCTCATCGCCTGCTTGAACGTTCTGACGACGGCATCCCACCAGGGATGCCGACCAACCCTCGCGCTGACAGGGAGTCCCTCTGGAGGGAGGAGGATCGTTCGATCCTCTGGGGGAGATGACACATGAGGGTTCGCCCGTAGAGAACCTACAAAGAAGGGAGAAGAGACCTTTGACCTATCCGGAAACTTCCCCCCCCCCTCCGGAGAGGGCGCTGCTCTGCGCTGCTGGGGAGGGAAACGTGGAGGTGGCCTGACCGCTATAAGCCCTGATGTAAACGGCGCGGTCGCGTCGGAGAACGGTGCGCCGATCACGCTGACGATTGCGCGAAAAGCATAGATCTGGGTAGCGCTTGAATAAAGCATGCGTAGCAGTATAACCGCGCCCGCGTGCCCGCGTGCCCGCGTGAGCGTGGGCGTATCGGTGTCCGCGTGAACGATCCCCGCGCTTCCGCGTGTATGCAGATCGCTGGCGCTTGCGCGTGAAAGATCATGGGCGATAGCGAGGGAAACCATCCCACACGCGAACGATCTCGGCGAAAAAAGATCGCCGGTGCTAGCGCCGTCGGCGATTGCGTGTGGGAATCCATCCCACGCGCGGAAGAATAACAATGACGATCTTCGGCGCTTATGCGAGTACGAAGATCGTCGGCGCTAGCGCGAGAGAAGACCGTAGGACAGTAAGCGGGAAACCATGGTGCCCGCGTGCGTATGATCTCCAACTATGAAAGACTATCGTCGGCGATTCGCACGAGCACGGATGATCTTCGACGCTTACGCGTCGGCGCTCGCGCGCGAGAAGATAGTCGGCGATCACGAGCGGGAAACCGCGTGCGGACGATCCGTGCGATGGATGCGTGAGCCTCAATGGTCGCGCGCGGGAAACCATCCCGCGAACGGAACGATCTTCAGCGCTTACGCGAACTGTGAAGATCGTCGGCACTCGCGCGCCTAGCGCCGAAGCCGAAGATTGGCGGCTAACGGCCGTCGACGATCGCGTGCGGAGAACCATGCGCGGATGCCGTGCGCGGGAAACCATCCCGCGCACAGAACGATCATCGGAGCTTATGCATACTAAGAAGATTGTCGGTGCTTGCGCGCTTAGCGTCGGATCCGAAGATCGCCGGCTAACGGCCGTCGATGATCGCGTGCGGAGAACCGCGCGCGGATGGCCTCGTTGTCGCGCGCGGGAAACCATCCCGTGCACAGACCGATCCTCGGCGCTTACGCGCACTAAGAAGATCGTCAGCGCTTGCGCGCCTAGCGCTGGATCCGAAGTTCGCCGGCTAACGACCGTTGCCGGGTTAACGATCTTCGACGATCGCGCGCGGAAAAACCGCGAGCGGAAGGGCCTTGGAGATCGCGCGCGGGAAACCATCCCATGCACGGGCGATCTACAGCATTTACGCGTTAGTGCGTAACAGAAGATCATCGGCTAACGATCCTAGACGATCGCGAGATCGCGCGCGGGAGATCATCAACGCTAATGCGTTAGCGCGTATCAGAAGATCGTTGGCTAACGATCCTCGACGATCGCGGGATCGCGCGCGGGAAATAATCCCGCACGCGGGCGGTCTTCAGCGCTTATGCGCGAGTGAAGATCGTAGGCCCCTGTTGTAACAGAAGATCGTCGGAAATGGTTGAAGGATCGGCTAACTCGTAGATCAGGAACTGGGATGTGTCCCTAAAAGGGAGGGCACCCCCTAAAGAGGACCAGGAGGTCTACTTCAGTGCCGACGATCAACTGAGGGACAGCTAAATACTCCGAGGAGTGGTCTCTGTGAGGTACCTTTCCCGCGAACGGGAGAGGTGTCCTTCGTAGAAGAGACTTAGAGACACCGTAGGCTGAAACGCTGGTGAGCGCCAGTGCGCTATCTCAGGAACCCCAACGATGTGCGCAAATGCGCAGGGAACGTTGGTAGCAGCCTAACTGAATACTGGAACAGGGTGTCTCTGAAGGCAGGCTCAGGAACAGCAGGAACAGCAGTCGAGCGCTAGCGCTTAAGGGAACGTTGGCGCGCAGGTGATACCTGGCACTTAAGGGACTTACTCAAGGTGTGAGAAAGTCTCTCCTGCCCCGAAGGGAGGAGCCCGTTAGATGATGGGGGCGTGGGCGCCCAAGGCGCGTCTGCAGTCAGCAACGGATACAGCAGGCAACAGGTACACTGAGGGACGAGAGACCAAGGGTCTAACGTAGCCTGAGTAGCGAGGCCCCGAGGGGATTAGTTGCAAGACCCCGAAGGGTCAACGCAACGAGAAACCGAAGTTTCTCCGTCACTAATCACCGAAGTGTAGAAGTGACTAAAGTTACGAGAGCCCGAGGGAACTGCGTAACTAAAGCTCCGAGACCCCGAAGGGTCAGGGAAAAAGAGAAACCGAAGTTTCCCTGTCACTAAACACCGAAGTGCTAGTGATTGAACAGCAAGCTGTTGACAACAGGAACAAACCTCCGAAGAGGAGTCTCTATGAGTGGCCTCTCTCGCGAACGAGAGAGGTGAGCACTTCGTAAAAGTGACTGGTGATGGAGCCCCGAAAAGCCGTGAGATCAGCAGACGTAAACAGGAACAATCCTCCGAAGAGGAGTCTCTGTGAGTGTCCTCTCACGCGAACGGGAGGGGACACTTCGTAGAAGAGACAAAAGGAGCAATCCTCCAAGGAGGAGCCCTTAGTGCGGAGTGCGGCCTCCCTCGCGAACGAGAGAGGGCCAGATAGATCCTGCAGCTGCTCAGCCCCTTGAGCGTAGCTACAGAAGCGATCGCTCAGCCCCGCGAGCATAGTCGCTAGTACCATGGTCTAGCCTTGCAACCGCTCAGCCCCTTGAGCAAGTCACAAGGGCAGCCGCTCAGCCCCAAGAGCATAACCGGCTAAGGACCAAGGAAAAGTAAAAAGGGAAGTTAACTAACTACCCTGGAGGCGAACCTCCTTATCATTCTAGGATGCAATGAAGAGCTGGCAGTAGTCACGGGGGAACTTCTAAGAGAAGGGAACGCCCCTGACGAACGCCTTGAGAGACGGCGGCGAAGCCGACTCCCCAGGATAAACAGGACAGCTCTGCTCCGAAGGCACACAACAGGCACGAAGAAACAGCATCGTAAACTGGAAAATAAAACAGAATAATTATTTAACAGAAATTCCCCCGGGTGAAACTCCGAAGAGAAACCCCGAGGGAAAGAACATAAGAACGAAAGAAGGTATGCGCCCCCCTCCCCCACCCGGCATGCCCAGGCGAGGGGGGGGGACGAAGGTTAACAAAACAGAATTATAACATTATAATTATGCAACTGACTTTGAATGTTCCAAGGATCACTGACCCCCGAAGGGACGTGAGCCCTGAGCAGAAAAGTTAAAACACAATTATATTCATAAAAATAATTGAGACAAATAAAACGAAATAGCGACTCGGTCCTGAGAGGCTATCGTAGGCGTAGTACGGAGAAAGAAGTGAACGACCTCAAGAGAAGGGCCGGTCTCCACGAAGGCAACCATGGTGGCCTGGGAGTGAAAGGCCGTGATCAAGAAAAGATCGTAGTGGCGTGCAAAGCCGGCAATCACTCTTGTAGACGTACACAACACACACCGAAAGCAAAGGAAACTTACTATTTTCTATACACAAAAATATACATAAACATCAATAATGTTTAAATATATTAAGTACTGTATAAGAAAAGGTAAGTTAAAAGACAAACAATAGTGTAATGGCCGTCAAGTGAGGATAGGAGCAGAGACTTCCAATCGCTATCCGAGCCAAAAGTAAAGTGGAGTATTCTCCGATGTGTGTGAGGGGGAGGGGTAGCTAGCTACCCCTCCCTACCCCCCGCTAACTAGCGGCGGGGTAGGAAACCCTCGTTAAAACTTTTATGGCTCGTCGTTCAGCTACGCCGAAGTAATTACCCCATGTAAATAGCGTGGTTTGTATTTCAGTTACGGAACAATTACTAATCGTTTCAAAAAGATGAATGAAAAGTTGAAACAAACAGTGGCATTTGTTGTATGAAAGAACATCCGGTGTTTCCAAAGTAGAATGGCCATTGACCATGCAAACACTGGGCCTGTATATGCAAGGAATTCAATACTAAGGAAAGACATTTCTTTCCTTATGAGCCACTAATGATGAAAGGACTTAGATGTTCACCAAAAGCACTCTGCTTTCGTATTAAGCCCAACACAATTATCAAACTGATCATACTCCCTGCGACTTATCTGGTCCCACATTAAGGGTTGATCCAGACTGTATTTAAATGGCTAATTGCAGAATTGTCTAAGGCTCCACGATGCGGAAAATTTTCAGCAGAGTTGCACAAAAAATAGTTACCAAGATCAATGAAAATCCACACCAGGATATTCCATAAAAACAATAATAAGATAACTGGTGTTACACATAACCAACAAAAACTGAAGAATGAAGGCTCTCTGGACTAATAGGTATTGGAAATTCGACAGAGCCATCAAGCTTTTTACAGCACGGACACTGATTAACAACTGATTTTCAAGGTAAGTGGACAGCTGGTTCTGCCGGCAGTGTTGCAAATGGGAGTTCAGAATCGGAGGTAGCAGGATTGTCAATGTGGTTAAAATTGGGCGTTTTTTTTAGATTCAGGGCTAGTGAAATTACCATAAGGTAATATTTATCAATAATGCCTATTCTTATAGTAAAAAATCAGTCATCACTGAGAATTATCTCTTGTTGCTGACACCTATCTCTAAAATTTAGCAAAAATATTTTGTTTAGAATGGGTTTTAGTGACACCTTAATGGTGTACCAAACCTTTCTAATGTAATTTGTTGGTCTTTGGAAGATTATACTTGTAGTTCCACGGGACTTAAGTTTTTTTTTTTTTCATTATATAAATAAGTTATTACATGAAACAATTTCTAGAAACGTCAACCTGGAGTTTTGAATACCCCAAAATCTAGTCAAGGGTCAGTCTACAATTTCATTTAACTGAATAAGGGAAACTAAATGCCAAATATCATTCCTTCACTCGCTATCCACCAAATGTTATAGGAGCTTTGATAAAGTTTTGTTTTTGAAATGTTAAATATTAATGTTAAGAATAAAATATTGTCATTACTTTTAACTCTAAGATGTTGTATTCTAGAACAGAGCTTCAGGCAATGTCTTGTAGTTAATTTTGTATCGCCAGATGTATATTAAGTGATAATAGTTCAACCCTGAACTTTTGAGAAAACGGGTCCCAGGAAACATAAGAGGACAAGTGACTAGTTAGAGAGTATAGACTATTTTCAGCCATCGTTAAGTTAAGGCTGCTTTTGTGAAGACATAATTTGTGACACCTGTGACGAATGCTGTTTTATACAATGCTACTAGGTTTTAGAAGAAAACAAGGAATTCTTGATAGACCTAATATCATCAGAAGCTGTGTTCCTGATTATCAACTTTTACATTTCAAACTACATCTAGGAAACTCCTTTAAAATTTGATGCTGAGCTTTGTCGTCACCTATATCTCACTTCACAGACTTATAAAGCTAGGAATTGAACCATTTTATGAAAAAATGTAAATTACTATTAATAGGTGAACTATGAGTATTCTGTGAATCTTGTAAAATATTGTAAATACTTTCCTCTAATCTTAACTATAATTATTATGTTTGCTGGATATTATTTTCTTTCGCTGTTATCTTTATATTTTCATGTTAAATCAATGAGTAAGGGAATGAGACATTGAAATAGATTTTGCATAATCCAAGTTTTGATATACCTGACTTTAATAATTGGGTATCAGTCAGTATATACTGTACTGTGCTTCCAAAAATCCATAAGCTGTAAAACATTACAAAAATATGACCTATGCAGTAAATATTCTTCCTATTAGAAAAAAAGCTTACAAAATAAAATGGGTAAAGGAGCAGGTACTCTGCTTCATTCTGACATGGAAAAATAATCAGGTTATTTCTACCTACAGTCATCTTTATTATGATATCAAGTAATTAAAATCAAGATACAGATAATGAGAGATATTAAAGTGAGTTAATGATTGAATAGAAATTTAAAGCCTGTAAATAACAGGTGAACAAAAACTTAAATAATTATTTCATTTGTAAGTGATGATTGCTCCACCAGTCACCATAAATTACCTCTGGCAATGAAGAACTTCCAATTAATTTACACCCAGCTTATAATTTAAAATTGATTAGACATTGGTTTGTACTATACAGTTACATGAACACATAGTATATCTTTTGAGAAAATGTATGAACACACATGACCAACCTTGGATTATCAGAGAGCCTAAGATAACATCTTATGACATGCTTAAGAAGGCGGGCAGACTGTTCTTTAGATAGGGAAATGACCATCTTTCCCAAGATCATGGCCACATGCGAGAAGCGCTCATATGTCTGTTGAAAAAAATATTAATTACAAAAAATTTTGTAAAAAAAATATTAAAAAGTAGAGTAATATACTTGTAAGCATTTCATTACCTGTATAGGAAAACTATAAATTTCAGAATGCAAAAAAAAAAAAGGATGAATCAAAACATTAAATGAATAATGAGCTAAGGTTTACTCTAAATAAAATTATTACTGATTAATAGGAAAGGGTTTATTCTACAAAAAATTATTATTGATTAATAAGCAAGGGTTTATTCTACATAAAATTATTAATGACTAATATGCAAGGGTTTATTGTATATAAAATCATTACCAGGGTATCATTTAAATTTGCTGTGATGAAAATTCACACAAATGTTGAAAATCCTATGTTCATGGAGTCGTAACATCGCATATTTTAAATTTCAGCCTGTGTGTTTTTCTCCCCAACCAAATCTTTAAACTGAACATGTATATAATCATCCTTTGTTACATGGATACATGTAAGATATACGGATGACAAAAATAATTATTATACGCACAGTATTTGATGGCCAGATTTAGACAAAGTTTTTTGTGTATTTAAGCATATAGTGTTGAAAACAGTCTAGCTGTACATTACACAAGCAGAAGCATACCATATATTTCCACGTATAAGACGACCTTCATATAAGATGAGGTCGGAAGTTAAGTCAATTTTGAATGAATTTTGGTCATTGAGACATTAAGCGAAATCCCGGAACAGTACATCACCGATTTCGTCAATGTCGTCTACTGTATTGCAATATTCGTGGTCTTCATGCAAATTTTCAAGACCTTACAGTTGTGCCCAGACAGTACAATATTCTTTTATACTCAGAGACTTTGGTTACTAATATGAGCCAATCATCTGAGCTCCTTATAACTGGTTTTAAGAAGCCAATAATGTTGAAACATGATGCCATCCCTAGGGCCAGGGGAATAGCGGTATATATTAGGACTGAGTACTCTGCCTCTCATAAGTCCTGCTATGAATGTGGATGTCATGAGATTCAAGTAATAAAAATTTGTGGAAGGCATAACTTCTATTTGTGTTCGATCTAACGGAATCCAGACATGGATGATTCTATCTTCGATTGTCTTCTTACCATTATGACTAAGATACAAGATGATAGAAAAGCCTCTTTTGTCCTTGTTGGTGATTTCAATGCTCACCATAGGGAGTGGTTAAGTTCTGTTTCTCCTATTGATCACCATGGCTTAAGAGCTTTATACTTTGCCTCTGAATCAGGATGTAAGTAGATCATAAGTGAAGCTACTCACAGGTCTGGTAACTGCTTGGACCTCGCATACACTGACTTCCCTGGCGTTATAACAAGTAAGGTTGATTTTCCAGTCGGGGGATCTGATCATGCCTTGATTTCATTAGTAGTGAAGACTGAGCAGCCTGTCCCGGATGTATCATACTCATGTAAGATTTATATGAAATCTCAAGCAGACTGGAATGGGATTTTGCAGGATTGTTTGGGCTTGAATTGGTCACAATTGTATAGTAGTGTTGATCCTGTTGTCCCTCTGAATGAGAATCTTGTCAACATTATTGATAGGCACATCCCATTTTGTGTGCTAAGGTACCAAGTGAAGAACAAACCATGGTTCAATGATGACTATAGATGTGCTTATTTGGAGAATAAGGAGGCTTATCATCTTTGGAAGGGTAATGGATCAGATTTGACCTGGAAATAATTATACTCAGCTTAGAGCTTTTGCTTAAAAAGTTTATGCTCCAACTGAAAAGGAATACAATCTAACCACAAAAAACCCTTTCTGGTACAACTAACAAACATAAGTGGTGGACTACTCTTAAATCTGCACTCTTTGGAGTAGATGCAACAGTTCCTCCTTTACTTGAACCAGATGGCTCAGTCACTCACTGTCCACAGGAAAGGGCAACCCTTTCGGCTGATGTGTTTGACAGCAAGCAGTATAATGAGAAACTCGAACTTCCTCCTTCCTGTTTTCCTGAGGCTAAACTAACTAGTTTAGCTTTTCGATCTAATGAAATTAAAGCTCTCTTGATGGACCTTGATGCTTATGGAGGTGTAGACCCAAATGGTATATTTCCTGTTTTATATAAAGACTGCAGATTTCTTGGCTACAAACTTATGTTATTTTGTGCAAGTTAGCAGGAAGAGGAGCTTTTAGCACTTGTTGGAGAATTGGTAATGTTACTCCAATATGTAAATGTGTTTGTGGTAGCTCAAGTCCAACCAATTTCTGCCCAATTTCCATAACTATCATATGATCTGAAGTTTTTCAACATCTTTTGGCAAAATGTCTTAATAGCTTTGTTCCCTTGTTTGCAATTTGGTTTTCATAAAGGCTTTGGAGCATGTGATCCCCTCCTTACAATCTCCAATGCTGTTCAGAAATCCATTGATTGTGGTCAGGATGTTCGTATTATTGGCCTTGATTTTAGTGCTGCCTTTGACCTATTAATCATGGGGCCCTTGTTTTCAAGCTCAAACAGTTGGGAGTGAGTGGGTCATTTCTTAACATTATTATTGAATTTCTAAGTAATAGATTTCAAAGAGTTGTTGTTGATGGGCACCATAGTAAGTATAGGAATGTGATATCCGGTGTTCCACAGGGTAGTATTCTTGGCCCATTACTTTTCCACTATATACACATAACATGTGGTTTGGCCTAGAAAACAAGCTTGTTGCATATGCAGATGATGCTACTCTCTTTGCATCAATTCCATCCCCTGAATGTAGATCTGGGGTTGCTGAATCCCTTAATAGAGATCTAGCTAAAATTAGTGCATGGTGCAAATTATGGGGTATGAAGTTGAATCCTACCAAAACTCAAAGAATGATTGTGCGTAGGTCAAGGAAAATGGCTCCTCAACATCCTGATCTCAGCATTGATAATGTTTCTTTAACTTTGTATGACATTTATAAAATTTTAGGTGCGATTCTCGACACCAAATTTACTTTTGAGAAACACATTAGGTCTGTGTCTGCTTCAATTGTACAAAAAATTGGCTTATTGAGAGTCTTTTTAAGATTTTTGGTGATCAATCTATTCTGAAGAAGTGCTTTGATTCTTTCATTCTACCTTGTTTTGAGTATTGTTCTCCCATCTGATCTTCACCTGCTGATTCTCACCTTAATTTCTTGGACAGGAACTTATGGTCTATTAAATTTCTTATTCCTGATTTAGATATTAATCTTTGGCAATGTCTGACCATCCTTTACATTCCGATCTTCCTGGACAGTTCCATCGTGTTCGTGATACTAGGCATGCCGTTAATTCTAATGGTCAGGCTTTCTCCATCATGTAGCTCAATACTACTCAGTATTCTACAAGTTTTGTTTCAGCTGTAACTAAGTTGTGGAATGATCTTCTTAATCGAGTAGTTGAATCAGTAGAACTTCAAAAGTTCAAAGTTACAGCAAATGTTTTTTTGTTGAACAAGCTGACATAAGTTTTTATATAGTCTATATATGAATTATCCTTTTTAATGTTAATTTTTAGTAAAATATTCTATTTTATTTTTCATTACTTCCTATATTGTTTACTTATTTCCTAGTTTCCTTTCCTCACTAGGCTATTTATCTCTGTTGGAACCCTTGAGCTTATAGCATCTTGCTTTTCCAACTAAGGCTGTAGCTTGGCTAGAAATAATAATTATAATATCATCTGCTGTATAAGACGACTGCTGAATTACAAAACCATCAGTGCATAGACTAGCTTTTGTTGTATACTTAAAAGGCAAAAATAAATTAAATAAATGGATGTTGACAAAGGAAAAATCTATTTTTGGGTGAGATAGCCATGCTGTCCTGATGGAAGTTCCTCAAAGGCAGCTTTCTACTTTGGATATTTCTGAGAGTGATATACCAGAGAATATAATCTATGTAGTATTACGGGGTTCTATCCCTTAGAGCAAATATCCCAAGAAATATCGTATATACAACAGGGACGTGTTTAAAACAAGCCACGGCTATCCTTCCCAGAATAGAGTTAACCTTGTCTCGAAGGATAAGGGATAAGATTGGATACGTGGGAGAAAGAGCTGTTACAACTTCCGATCCCCGTGTGCTACTACAAACATGTTTCCTAGTTTACCATTCCAGGAGTAGCCATGGCATCACGCAAGATCTCACACTGAGAAATGGGAGGGGATTTTGGGGATGCAAAGCAACGGGCGGATCCATCAGGACGGCAAGGCTATCTCACCCAAAAATAGATTTTTCCTATGTTAAAATCCATTTTTGGGCTCAAGCTTTTAATAGAAGTATACCAGAGAATTAATATTCTCAGTTGTGACCAGATGGAGTTTTTAACTCATTTGAGTTCCTAGAATTCCCACTAATTATATAAGGACAAGGTCCCATGATAAGTAGTGTGACAGGAAAAGGCGTGTCTACACTTCCATATAGGAATTGGGATGATAGTCCTAAGCAATGAACACAAATGAGTTGATTGTATATCACATAGGAGAAAAGATATTTAATTGCACAGTCCCACTCAAGCCGTCTTTGAAAGTTCATGGATTTTGTGCAATGGATAATTCCCTTCCGGAGAAGATCCTGCACATATTCCTCCAAAAATGGGGTTGTGGGTTGGAAGAACCTCTTGAACTGAGCTGGTTTCTGTCTCCCTTTCCACACTAGTCCTTTTGAGACTATTCTGTGAACCCATGGATTGAATTTCCATTGATCCTTGAAGTGATAGTCTTCCCCCTACCGGAAGCTCCTCCTCATTGTTTTGAAAGGACCTGCTCCTTTTTACAACTTGCCTCTATTTCCTCGACCCCAAGATTGGCCACCTCTTCCAGACTTTCCCTTTCCACTTGCATATTTCCCTTGAGCTCCAATAGGGTGAAACGTTGAAGTGGACCATTCGTACACGGGATTAACCCTGGAACGGTACGGTGGGTCGTCCGCGACCCCGAGCGTCAAAACAAAAGATATTTTTCTCACGTGACTCACCCCCGTGACTGAATTTGTGGGTGATTAAACTGCAGTTGGTAACTCGCCTACACGCTCTAGTAGTGTCCAGATGTGCATCGCTGTAGCTGTACTCCTTCCCAGATTTCTGAGACGCGTCGGGGTCGAGCGCGACCGAGTTTACCCTTCTAAGGTAAGTTGCATAATTATCAAAGTTATTACGTAATCTGAAATTGTCGTAGAATGGTGCAACTTGTATAGGTTATCAGTTGTAGAAAGTCTTGGTGGATGGTTTGGCTACCATGTGCATGATTTTTTTTTTAGTTGAAATGTCGTTCATCACCACGAGGACCATTTTACTGCGAGTGCCCCTTTTTCACTTTTTTTTTCATTTTTTGGCAAAGTCATTTTTCCGTAAGAAATTGCCAAATAGTGTCGCAAAACTTTTGCTTTTTTAGTGTTGGAAAGTGTGTCTAGATGATCTGGCTGCTCATGCGTGACTTTGTTTTTGTCAGATACGCCGTAGATATTGGTATGTGGGGTATTTTCCTGTGGTTGCCAATTTCTGTTTTTTTTTCAATATTTGTAAAAATTTACTACGTAGTAAGGAATTGCCATATATTATTGATTTTTCTTCATGTTTATTTGTTAGAAAGTGTGCCTTGATGGTTGGGCTAACACGTGCATGTCTTTTTTTTTATCTGAGATGCCGTATATTAGAATGTTGGCCATTTTTCCGCGAGTGCCCCTTTTTATTTGTTTTGCATTTTTTGCTTAGTCATGTTACCGTAAGGAATTGGCAAGTAGTGTCGCAAAACTTATATTTTTATAGTGTTGGAAAGTGTTTCTAGATGATTTGGCTACCCATGCCTATCTTTTTTTTTTAGCCAGATATGGCGTATATATAGGTATGTGTTCGATTTTCCTGTGATTGCCATTTTTTTATTTTTTCCCATTTCTTTCAAAATTACTACGTACTAAGGAACTATCACAGAGTAATGATTCATTCAGATGTTTATTTGTCGGAAAATGTGCCTTGATGGTTGGGCTAACACGTGCATGTCTTTTTTTTTTATCTGAGATGCCGTATATTAGAATGTTGGCCATTTTTCCGCGAGTGCCCCTTTTTATTTGTTTTGCATTTTTTTGCTTAGTCATGTTACCGTAAGGAATTGGCAAGTAGTGTCGCAAAACTTATATTTTTATAGTGTTGGAAAGTGTTTCTAGATGATCTGGCTACCCATGCCTATCTTTTTTTTTAGCCAGATATGGCGTATATATAGGTATGTGTTCGATTTTCCTGTGATTGCCATTTTTTCGTTTTTTCCCATTTCTTTCAAAATTACTACGTACTAAGGAACTATCACAGAGTAATGATTCATTTAGATGTTTATTTGTTGAAAAATTTTGTTTACTTCTTTTTTGATTGAATATCATCAAATTATTTTAGCTAAAATATTATAGTTTTACAATTTTTTTTTTCGATTTTATTTCCCTTCAAAATTTTTTTTTTGGTCCAAATTCTAATTTTATATTCGTTAAATAATCTACAATCATCCAGCAACCCACCATACAATTTTTATGCATATCCAAGAATAATTAGAATAGTAAATAACACCTTGAAATTGACATACCCTTCCTACATTTCAGGTGGCAGATTAGGAAGTCTGAGTCAGTGTGGTTGGCGGCCATTTTGTGGACATATCCGAAGCGTAAGTTGCCCTATCTATATATAATCTTGTTCCCTATAGAATTTTTGATATTTTGGTATATTTTTACCTGCATAAATATCATATTATATATTAAATATATATTTTTTTACGAAATTTCTAAGTACTCAAAAAATGACCTTTAGATATGGCCCCTGATATAAATGTAATTTACAAAATAATGAAGATTTTTTACATATTTCTATTTTAGGATAACATATGTTTATTCCCTAAAAGAATTAGCCACTTCCTATTTCATTTGGGTACCCAAAAAAATTCATGAAATTTGGACAAATTTTTTTGGCCAAAAAAAGTTACCCTTTTTTTTCTCATTTCAGCTCTTCACCTCCATGGGTCCGACTTCATCCAAAATACATCAAGATGTGTCCTAAACATTCAAGAATCAATTCCTAAAAGGATTTGTGTATTTATGTATAAATTTTTTTTTATGAATTTTTATGTAAGGTCTTTTTTTTCTACTTAATTTTTAAAAATATTTATAATAAATAGTTTTTCTGCAGATGAGTAGTATTTATCTTTACAGTAGTTTTAAGCATTCATTGAATTTTTTTTTGGCAAAAAAAAGGAGGTTACTGCAAAAACAGATTTTTCAAGAATTTTTTTTTTGCGTCGGGGTCGCGCGCGACCGAGTATACCCTTAAAGGGGTGTCCGAGGAGCGTACCTATCCAGGGTTAAATGCCGCGAACTGTGTCACATACTGCTGGGGATTTGTGTACACTGGGGAATAGTGGCAACTGTGACTGGCATGGCAGGAAAGGTTTTCTTGCCCTTAAAAGGTCTCCTGGGCTTCTTGCCTTTAGGTTGAGGTCCTTCTCCGGGCGTGAATTTCCCCTTAATAGGCCATACCCCATTTCTGCATAAGGCTCTTGTTCTCTTGAGCCACCCTGTCCATGACTTCTTTAGGGAAAGAGATATTTCCCCACTGATGTTCGAGTTGATCAACTTTTCAGGCTCATGCCTAATAGTTGCCACAGCTAGAACGTGCTCTCTGCAGGCTCTCCTGGCTAAAAAGAACGCATGCAGATTCCTATGGAAGGTAGCCAGATGGGTTTTCACTAGAACTGGGAAGAGGTCAGACTTCGAGTTGTTCCCAATCAACATCTCAAGATAAGACTGGTGCGACAAAGAGGTAGCCAGTCTTTCTTTGCCCTTGAATTCCACTATTAGTAGGTATTCTGGAATTCTGGGCAGTTTCTCATTAAATTGCTTGCTTCCGATATCTCTATCCAGTTTTCCAACTGTGAAGGTGTGTTGGACATCTTCCCAACTATCAAAGTCATAAGGTTTACAGTTCTCCAGCACCGACAGGGGCTTACCTTCCACTACCTTTTTAAGAGCCTCTAAACTCTTTGAGGCAAAAGGAAAGACAGTATCCTTTGGAGCTACAAAGGTTGCCTGCTTACTGCCGAAAGCAAAAAGAGGCGAGTGTTAGTAAACTCGGCTGTCTTGAGATCCTTCACCAATAGGGTTTGAGCCTTACTGTGGTCCAAGATGATCGTTTCCTTGGGGATTGTATCATTTCTCATGGATGCCTCGGAGTTCAGCCTTACATAACAGTAAGGACAATTCTCAATAGAGGGATAGAACTCTAAATCTGAGACTGGTTTCGGGACCATGCCTTCTCCAATGTGAAGGCATCTCTCACTCAGAACCATATGTTCTGCATAACGGCAAGGGTTCTTCGCTGAAGTCTGGAAGACAATGCTGGTGGAGCCTTGGACTTAGGTGCCCCTTGAAGCCCCTCAATCTTCGCCTCTAAGGATGCTTGCGCTCTTTTACGCTCATCATGAATGTTCTCCAAGAATGCCTTAATGGATGCCATGAACTCCAAAAGTCCAGGGAACAAAGGGGCACTCGGAGTTGGAAGAGGAGTCGAAGTAGAGGCAGGTGTAGCAGATACAGGAACAGGAGTATGAACAGAAGAAGCACAAGGAAAAGTACTTACATGTTGACTGTCAAGTGAGTCGTCTGAAGCTTCCGTTGTCAGTAAGATCCTCTCTCGTTTTGACGAACGGGAAGAGGTTGTCGACATGTTGTCGTCATCCAAGTTCATCTCTTGAAGTGCGTGCCAGACTTTAATATCTGCATGATCCACTTGTATTGATGGAAGTTGAACCGTCGGTATCTGGTGACCTTACACTGCATTCACATTACCCTTGAGGAATAGGAGATCCTTCATTTCCATTGAAGGAAGATAATGGGCACGTTGTTGAAAGCTCTTTTGGAATCCCCTCATCGAATGCCTGATGGTCTTCTGGACCCACACTTTCTTATCCTGAGAAACGTTGGTAGCGTGGAATCCAGTATGGATTAGGTCCTTGCATATACAGAGTTGGTAGATTCTTAGATAGCAAAGGAAACTTTGGAAACATGGCAGTCCACATGTTTCCTAGAGGTCTTATGGCCGCAAGGCAACTTGACCCACCTGGTGCAGGTTACTATTGAACACTCCATGTCGTCAGCAAATTGTAGATAGAAAATTTTTTTAAAATGTTTATATCTTCACACTTCAAATAACA